>NC_052055.2:16619140-16851640 GCF_903992535.2 Arvicola amphibius | reverse complement strand
ACTCGTTGGGCAATTGGAATATGCAAAAGCACAGACAGAAATAAGGAGGAGGAGGGAGAGGCTGGTCACCTGAGCAGGTACTCCTGACACGTAATATCACCATCTACTAATGGTGCTGTTGATCTAAACCTTTCTGGGTTTGTTCTGAAATGGGGTCTCACTGTGGGGCTCAGGCTAGTGTTGAAGTCAAGGTACTCCAGACTCAGCCTTGGGGGTACTGGGATTACAGGTATGTGCCACTACACATGACTGACTTGAAAAAAAAACCTGACAACTTGTTTCAACTTCCTGTCTTTTCTGGTAGAATCTCATTACATCACAGTGTTCTGCAGTGTGCCCTGAGCTAGAGATTTCTCTTGCTTCAGTTTTGGCAGTGTGGGGATTAAAATCTATGTCACTATGGTTAGTTCAATGTAAAAGCCTGTGCAAGCGATCGTGGCTCAGTGTGGGATTCTATACCTCTGCCACAATGCTTAGCTCTATTTCCACTTTAATGACAACTAGCTTTTTCTGCCTGTTCTAAAAAAAAAAAAATAAAATCAATTCGTTTTTATTCTTTTATTTTTGCTAACGATGGAACCCAGGGCCTTGTACAAGCCAGGCAAGCAGTTTGCCTAGCCCTTGATTCATATCCTCCCTCCCCACCCTTCCCCATGAAACAAGAGATAGTTTTTCCTGGCACCATTTTGAATAACCATGGTTCTGGAAAACAGACTTAAGTTACTCCAAATTTCATGTTCCAACATGGAAGCAGTTTCATGAAGTTTTTATGGTTTTACAGAACAAAGGCACATTGTTGGGTATATCAAAGAGGCAGGAACAGCCAGATGGGGAAACTTTTCTATAGGTCCAAGATGCTATCTGATGTCAATGTCATTTTTAACACTTAGGTTGGCAGAAGCTAAGTTAGTAGATTCTGAAAGTTGTATGGTCACAAGATGCTATCTCCAACACAGAGGTAGGCAAAAGATGGCTGTTCTGAGGGCTAGAACTAGCCCAAGATAAGGGAATTAGCTACTAAATCTGTAGACGTGCTTTGTTTTGTTTTTTTCTTTTCAGGGGTTTTTCAAGACTGGGTTTGTCTGTGTAGCTTTGTAGCCTGTCCTGGGACTCACTCTGCAGATTAGGCTGGCCTCTAACTCACAGAGACTGACCTGCCTCTGCCTCCTTAGTGCTGGGATTAAAGGCGTGTGCCGCCACCACAGGGCTGACATGGTTTCTTTTCAAGAGTTTTTGTTCATAGTGCTCCCCTGTTGGCCAAGCATCACATTTTGCGCATCTGGGAGCCACATATTATTTACTAAATATGCTAAGGTCCCTCAGAGCTGGGAAGGCTCATTCCGAGGATCTGATGTAGATGAGACTGGAGAGTGGGAAAAGCAGCAGTCTTCAGGAGAGGCCATTAAGAAACTCCTGGGTCACGTCAAAATTATTAGCCATTATGATTTGAATCTGAATGTTGACATATGTACCTGACATAACATTTATATGAGACATAGGATAACTATACCTAAAGCTAAGGAATCAAGAACATAGCTGGGCCTAATGGAGTGAACAGCTCTTGATTCTTTGATACAAAGTCATGTCTATAGTTCAGGCTGGCCTCAGGCTCCCTTACTTCTTCTACCAACACACGGGGCTTAGACTATGTTTATTTTTTTTCATACTTTCACAATTGTTTTAAGACAGGGTCTTAAACAGGTTGGACCCAAATGTGCCATATAGCCGAGGATTACAGAATTCATCAATATATTCATTGCTTGGGATCAATCAATCCAGCATTCCTTGCAAGTTAGGCAAACACTCTACCAACTGGGCTATATCCCCAGGTCCGTATTTTGACATTCTTTTTTCTTTTTGAGAGTCTCACTAGGTAACTCTGGCTGGCCTGGAATCCTCTTTGTAGACCAGGTGGGACTCAAACTCCTAGAGAACTGCCTGTCTGTGCCTCCTGAGTGACAGGATCAAAGGTGCAGGCCACCACACCCAACTTAAAGACACAGCTCTAAATATAGCACGCAGCCTGTGTACAGTGGTCACCCTGTTTGCCAATGTCCAACATTCCCTTCTATTTAAAACTGCCTTTCGAGCCTTCCCTCAATCGAGGCAATACCCATCTCCTCCTGGAACAGAATCGGAGCAAAAAAGAGCCCTGAACCATCAAGCTCCTCACAGACTTCCAAGGGCACGCCGAGATAAAAGCCAAGGACACTTGGTTCTTCCCACTCCACCTGGCAGGAATGAACGAAACCTAGCCAAATAGTTCTTTATTCAAGCAAAACCACACTTGCAGTTTTCAACCCATTTTTGTGTGATGAAACACTTCAAAACAGAACACTGTGTGCATTCCGGCTAAAAGGAGTTTGGACCGAGAAGTACAGAATAGTTTCCGGTTTCCCCACACATACTTTCTAGAAGTCATGACAAAAGGTCTCAAACCAGCAGGCCTGCACTATCCATGGGAGATAGTAACTTCTGTAACTTCTGTAACTCAGTACTTGGAGGGAGGTGGAGGGAGGGAGATTAGGGGTTCCAGGGGCTGGAGAGATGGCTCAGAGGTTAAGAGCATTGCCTGCTCTTCCAAAGGTCCTGAGTTCAATTCCCAGCAACCACATGGTGGCTCACAACCATCTGTAATGCGGTCTGGTGCCCTCTTCTGGCCTGCAGGCATACACACAGACAGAATATTGTATACATAATAAATAATAAATAAATAAATGTTAAAAAAAAAAAAAGATTAGGGGTTCCAGGCCAGCCTCAGCTACGTAGTGAATTTAAGGCCATACCCTGCCTCAAAAAGGCAAAACCAAAAACAAACAATTAAAAACAAAACTGGCAGAAGCAGAAGCCACTGAGGAAACAGGATTGGCAGGTTTGGAAGAAAAGGAATGCCACCCAGCACGGAGACACTGAGAGAATGTGCCTGGAGCTAGACATGAGGGCTGGCAGGGGACAATGTGTCTGGAGTAGGTTTATCCATCAGAGTTTTCCAGATTTTCTTCCAAGCCATGTGTATCCTTTCAATAACTAAGACTGGAGTAGAGGGTGGGACTCTTTGGCAGATTCTAGAAAAGGAGAGGGCAGTGCTAATTAAGATACTCACTATGCCCTTAGGTGTTTGAGTGAGCCTGGATTCTGTGGATTTCCAAGACCTTGAAATCCAGGCTCTAAGCCGGCTTTTCTCCCCAACCCAGGCTCCTCTCTCACCTCCCGACCATAAGCGTGCCCGCTTGTGCTGGGAACAATCTGAACTCTTTAGCCCCTAGGAGTGTAAACCAGTCTCCATGCTGAGGCTCACCAGAGTCTCTATGCACAAGCTACTCTCTTCCCTCCTTTAATAACTGAAAAATCTTGCTTTTCCAAGGGCAGCCTTGGAAGGGCACCTTGCTGGTGAGCATGTCCCCACAATGAGAGCAGCCTTATCTCCTTGCCTTCCACAGGGTTTTAGTGCCACTGAGAGAGCATACACCACATTGCATGACCTCAAGTCCACGGACACAAAGTGAGCCCGGCTTCTGGACTACTACCATCCCAGTGATAGTAAAGAGAAACCAGTCTCAACAGTGGGAAAAAAAATCAATCAGAATAAACCTTGCTCTCAGCACTGTGGGATGCCCAGGTACAATAGCCCTTGGATTCAGATTCTAAATCCACTTTCAATATATTGGTGAGAGCAGACACCTCTATTTTATTTGAATGTTTAATCCCATTTGCCATGATATTTAAAGAAGAAGAAAAAAAGACCTTTCCATCATTCATCTCAGACAGCTGATTCACAAGCTTTCAATTCAAGGTGATCCTGTAATTTTCTATTCCTGTCTGGATAACCAGCTGCCCAAATTGCATCATCAGACAGTTCCCTCTCCCAGTCCTCAGAGAGTAAACATTGCTGAAGGCAGGGTGTTAATAATCCCTTCAAACATCACTGTCCATCTCAGAAGACATGTTGGAAATATTCTTCAGAAAAACAGCTTCACGAGGTTGCAGCAGCAACCCAGAGAACAAATGGAGCGGTTGAAATTGCCCATCGTTATTTAAAAACTGCATCACGAACCTCAGGCAAAGTAAACAGTTTAATCAAACGACACAGAAAGCCAAATGGGGGCTCCGAATGAGCCTGGTGAAACGGGAATGGATGCTTGAAATCAAAGCTGCTGATCCTTCCAGATGTTCTGCAGGGACCAAAATCTTTCCTCCGAGATCTGAGAACCCAGAGAAAGATCTATCCTTGAGAGGGTCTGAATCCAAAAGACTGAGACTAAAACCAGGAACAGACATCACTTATTAACACACAGCATTTCCTTTCAACGGCTTGAATTTGTTTTACAGTTGAGACCGTGGGATGTCCTTTCCTTTGATCTGAGACAAAGTCTCACCGTGTAGTCTTGCCTGGCTTGGATCTTGCTATGTAGACCAGGCTGGTCCTGAACTTGCTGTGATCCTCCTACCTTGACTCTCGAATGCCAGGATATCTCTTAATTAAAATTTAGGTGTAAAAAAAAATGTGTATAATGAAAATGAAAAGTCTCTTTCTAGGTTGGCATAAATGGACAACTCTTAAAGACGGGCAACGGTCAGTGAACTGTTGCAGCTAGCTGACCGGTGAATGCGAATTTAGGAAACTATCCTGACACATTTGGAATTTTCCTCAAGTGCTGTTTTCTCAAAGAACCTGGTCTCTATAACTGTTTGTGTATATTTTTGTTCTGTGTGTACATACATGTAGCTTGATAAGCGTATTTCTACATGAAATAGGACATGGTGCACATTTTACATAGCTTTCTTTTTAATTGTGTTTTTTTTTTAAAAAAAAAAAAAAACAGGGTCTCTCTATTATATAGCTCAGGCTGCGCTGGAACTTGCTATGTAGATCAGGTTGGCCTTGAACTCGCAGAGACCCATCTCCCTCTGTGCTGGCCTTAGGAGCCTGTACCATCACACCCGGTTGTACATTTCACAGTTTTACCTCAAGACAGTCAGATGTTGGTTCCTAGAAACCATGAGGGGGTGGTTCACAACCACCTATAACTCCTGCTCCAAGGGATCTGATGCCCTCTTCTGGCCTCTTTGGGTATCTGCATTCATGTGAGCATACACTGCCCCCCCCCCACATAGCCGTAATTTTAAAATAATTAATATAATTAAATAATTAAAAATAGGAAGAAAAAAGTATAGATCTATAAACAGAGAGCATGTGACTGTGGAGAAGCAGAAGGAGCTGGTCTCAGACCACACTACACACACACACACACACACACACACACACACTCCAAAACCTCAGCAACCACTTTAAAGACAGTCTTACCAAAATCCAACCTGAACAATCCTTCTCAGCGGGTGGTAAGCAATGGTTTTGTGCGTGAAGAACAAATATAGTCAAAGTTCTAAAAGAACCCCTCCAAGGCTCATGACAGATCAATACAAAGCAAATCTCTCACGTGCTCTCTCATTTGTCTGTTTGCTTTTGTTATTAGTCTTTTTTTTTTTTTTTGGTGAGGTTTTTCTTTTTTTAACAGTGTATCATGTAGCCCAGGCTGGCCTTCAAGTTGCTTCACAGCCAAGGATGTCTTTGAATTCTTGATCCTCCTGTCACAACATTCACAGGCCTGAAGCAGGTGTCCAGCCATCTGTGTGACATGCCACAGAAAAGCTCTAACATTGTAAACATACACAGGAAGGAAGGATATTTCCCTCAGAGCCTGGCAGACCATATGCTATATGATGAAAGATCATTTGCATGAACGAAAACAGTAAAGTCTTGCTTCTGCGTGGAGCCCGTCGGAAACGACCCCACAGCAATCTCCACAGCAGTCTCCTGGGACAGGATGTGTATGGGGGCTCACATCTCTTAATCCTTGTACTTAGGAGACTGAGGGAGAATACCTGCAAATTCAAGGCTAGCCTGGGCTACATATTTGTTCTAAGCCAGCCTAAGCTACAATGTGAAACCTGTCTCAAACACAGAACAGAACACAGCGACAAAATAAATGTCTATCTCTGTGAATCAGGAAGACAATATCACACTCGTTTGCTGCTGAAGGTGCTGCAGTCTTGACAGTGGCAAGATGGAACATTGCAAATCCAGGGGCAAAACTATCTTAGGCTATCCCAGTCTCCTTAGTAGCTATTTAGCAGCCACCCCTATATCGAATTTAACACCTTTCTGACTGTCAGGTAAGACATCTGGAATGAGCTAATAATTAACTAAGTTGCCAGGAGATCACCTGGCTCCTACCAGCACGAAGGGCCGAATGTTATCATCAGCACCTATAACCTCTAGAAGAGATTCTCTTACTTGTTCCAACTCCTTCCCCCTCCCCCCACGTCTCAGGAAATGTGACTATTCGTGTTTGTCTTCCACCTAAGTGCTCTAGTAAATGCTTCCGTGGTGGAGCATGTCATTTGGGGCAACCTGACCACCTGGTCCTGGGCTGTAGTCATCTTTGACTCAGGGTAAACTGTCTCTTCCCTTTGGAACAAGAGTTGTGTTTTGTATTGACAGCAGACACAAGGGGGAACGAAGAGAGAGAGAGAGAGGGAGAGGGAGGGGGAGGGGAGGGGTGGGGGAGGGGAGAGAGAGAGAGAGAGAGAGAGAGAGAGAGAGAGAGAGAGACTTATTCAAGTTACGTTTTATAAAGGACAGAAGGACAGACTCGGGATTTGAATCTAAATCTGATTTTTTTTTTCCAGAGTGTTTCTCTACGCAGCCCTGGCTGTCCTGGAACTCACTATGTAGACCAGGCTGGCCTTGAACTCAGACACCCACCTACCTTTACCTCCTGAGTGCTGGGACTAAAGATATGTGCCACCACCACCCAGTTGGATCTGATTTCCACGTGGAGAGCTTTCCATGCCATCCAATGCCACAGGGTTGAATCACCACTATCCTGCCTACTTTGTGGTCATATGGACTCAGAAGATCACAGAGCTATCACAGAGCTATGTACCAATATAAATACAGAGGTGATCCTTGGAAGAGCCTGCAAAAGACACCGCCACTCTCCTGTGTATATTGAGCTGATATTCTGTACCTAAGATAACACACTTAGAGACAGGAAATGTGTCAGAGGGTTCTCTCATGCTGGAGAGTTAGCGGCAGTGCATGCAAGACACACATCCAGAGGACCAACATGTGCATCAAGGCTCTGAGCCTTCTAAGCTCTCCTCTCGTCCTGGAGGTATGAGATACTAAAGAGGGATACAGGAAGGCCTCCATGATAAGATGAATTGAATACAGCTTCCCTGGGGTATGAGACCAAGGATTTTTCACTTGGCTTCCACGCTTTAGCTTTTTCTCAACAGGTCTGTTGGATAAACAAAGAGCCAAGGAGAGATCACAGCGCATCGCCAGCTAGTCCTCTGATGAGTCAGAAAAACGTTCTTCCTGTTTGCAAAGTGCCTTTCCAAGAATTTTTTTTTAAAGCAGGTTATTATTTATCTTCACACCACGCCCAGGAGTCTGAGGCCTCTAATTGCCTTACAGGTGAAGAAATGAGTCCACAAGGTTTGAGGAACTTGTGGAAGATAAAGGATGACTCACAGGACCATGCCGGTTGCTATGCCAACCACCTCTTGTTTTTCCCTGGTAAAGGCCAGAACCACACTCCCCATTCTGAGTCTTCTGTCCCTGTCAGCCCCTTCTAATGAGGGGGGGTGCGTGCTCTCTGACCCGCCACTCCCTTCCACAGACAGGGTTTCACACTTTACAGCAGCGGTTCTCAAACTGCCAAACACATTGTTCTCTCCTTGACCTCTGGTCCCAAGATCCTGCCAGGGATTAATGAATAGTGCTATTCAGATGGCAGCAAATAAAGAAGAGACAAAGTAACGGCTTCCAGGTATGACTGAGAGTCTCAGTTGAGTCAACAAATGAGAAATAAGCTCCTGCTCACTCCATTCACTATGCGCCACTGGCTCACCACAGCAGAGCTAAGGAGCCAGTGAGTCAACACTCAAGGTCAGACAGATCCTTTGTTCCCGGTGAGGTTTGGACAAAGCGTGTGATTTCTCTTCTTGGTACTTTGACTTTCTTATCTATAAAAATGAAAGTTAACAAAACACATCTCATAGGTGTGTTGTAAGGGTTCAGTGACAGACGCATTTAAAGTGCGGAGTATCCAGTGTTGAGCCTTATTAGTTACTATATAATGTACTTTATTATCAGATTTTGGCAGAAGCACCATCCATCTCTCATTAAATACACATTTCTGTGATTTCCTAAAGTAAATGTAGTCGCGAAACAAGGGATGATTGTGGTGGGCTAGCAACCTGAAGAGACCTGGCTGTTCTCTTGCTAAAGATTTAGAAGAAATGATAGAAGGTTAAATCCACAGAATCCTCTAAGAGAGCCCCGGTTACTCCCTAAGAACAAGCAGAGACCTAGTTTCCCATGAGGTGTGCTATAAACAATCTCCCCACTGCTACGGCATCACCCAAACATAACTAAAGTCAACGAGTTGCCGTAAGTGGAAAAACATCAGCCCATCCAGTTCAAGATTTCAGCAGCGTCCGTTTTTATAGATGGGAACAGGGAGACTGAGTGAATTTAAGTTCTTTGCCCTGTTATCCTAGCTGAGGTATAAACCTTGACTGCCTTTCTATTGACAGAATGATCCAGCGTGCTCCCCAGCAACACCATAGGAACAGCAGCTGCTCCCCTAGTGCGTACGCAGAACTGCAGACAGCCTTGCAGTCATTTCTGATAACAGTAGCCTGCATCCATCCTTGAAAAAGACGCCACCTATCCAAATGCCACCCAGAGGCTTAACTAGTTCTGAAGCTCATCCCCAGGAAGAAACAGACTTGGCGACAATTTTAGACAAGGGAAAAGATAAAGACCTATTATAAAACACCATCAAACAGGCAAAACGTTGCCTATTGTAATTAAATATGCCGCTTTATTTGCCAACTGAGGTGGAAATTATTACATCCAGAGGAGAAAATGGATTCTCAAAGCTGGCGGACCTGAGAACCATCAGCGGGGCTTGTCGAGACAGCGAAGGCTGCCCCTTCTTCTAGCCTACTTTTCTGATTCAACAGGGGGAGGGGGGTGCTGCTGATGCTGACTTGGCCCTGGTTAGCAAACACCTGGGTTGAAATCAAACAGAAGGATGAGAGAAGATAGGGAAGTGAGAAACATGGGCCACAGGGGAGGCCGAGCAAGCAGATCTATGCTGGGCAGAGTATGGTGAGCGATGTGACCCCCCCACCCGGCGTTCATATTCCCAGGTCCTGGACTTCTGCCACAGACAAGCTGGGAACACTGGGGCTAAGGCACACATCTTGCAAAAACAACGCAGGGCTCACACAGGAACTTGACCCCCAGAGTTTGGCTTAGTTGGGGTTTTAGCTGGGGTTTTAGGGATGCTATGCGGTCCTTCCTTGAAAGGCATCTCCCCACCTACTCATTAATGATTAACAGGCAGTAGTGAGGGCTCACACCTGTAACCCCAGCTTGGGAAGTTGAAGAAAGCAAGCCTGAGACCAACCTGGAATGTGTAATGAGACTCGTTCTAAACAAAACAAAACAAACAAGACAATGACTTGAGGGGTGCGGCTGACAACAGGAGCCAGGCATCATCGTTGCTGGGAGGGGCGATGGCACCTAACTGGAGAGCGTACACTTCCTGTCTAGATGCTGTGGTGGGGAGGCCTCTTCCCCTTCCCCAGTCTGGACCCGAGTTTCAGGACCCAGTAAAGTAAGGAAGCTAACTGGATTTCTTTCCCAAATCTCTCTACTCTCGAATCTGTTTTGGTGGACTCTCTGATGAGCCTCTAGGGAAAATCTCCCCTCACAGGATCAAAATAGAACAGACCGTCTGAGGCACATTTTGTCCTGAAAAGATCAACCACAAAGCACAAGGCTGGGAAGCATGGAGCAGCAAACATTTCCTCTGGGCATCCAAACACAGATGAACATGTTTTAAAGAGAAGCTTGTGCTAAGAGGCATGCTGTAAAACACCCTGAAGGGTAACGACCCATCTATTTTCAGTCCAGGGGACAGACAGATCCTGAAGCTGCCACAGTGCCACAGGCTTGGGTGGTCCCCACCTCTACCATGAGAATACACAGGCTTCTCTGAGTTTAAAAAAAATATTATTTCATAAGCTCTTAAAGTGTTTTCAAGAACACTTGCAGCTATGGTGAAACTGTATTGTTGAAAGGGTAGTAGACATGCATATAATATTCATACCAGGCCTAGAGACAAATGCTCAGGGTGGCCTAGTTCCCATAGCCACTGTTGTTGTTTGAATGAAAATGGATCCCATAGGCCCACAGCACTATTAGGAGGTGAGGCCTTGTTGGAGTAGGAGTGGCTTTGTTGAAGGAAGTACGTCACTGGGGTGGGCTTTGAGGTTTCAGATGCTTCAAGCCAAGCCTAGCATCACGTTCTCTTCCTACTGCCTGCCGATCCAGATGTAGAACTCTCAGCTCCCTCTCCTGCACCAAGTCTGCCTGCATGCCACCATGCCACCACGCTTCTTACCATGATGATAAAGAACTAATCCTCAGAGCTGTAAGCCAGCCCCAATTGAGTGCTTTACCTTCATAAGGGTTGTTGGGGTCAGAGTGTCTCTTCACAACAATAGAAACCCCAGCTAAGACAGGCAGTGTGTTGAAACAGGTGGTTCTTTCTAACGAAATGTTGTAATCTCTGTGTATAAGAGGTACACACACTAGTAAATGTCTCTATACCAGTCTCTCCTAGGGCTGGAGAGATGGCTCTGTGATTAAGAACACTGCCTGCTCTTCCAGAGGCCTGGGGTTCAATTCCCAGCACCCACACGGCAGCTCACAACTAACTGTCTGTAACTCCAGTTCCAGGGGATCTGACACCTTCACACCAATGCACATAAAATAAAGTTAAATAAATAAGAAAAAAAACTGAATCCACCCAACATCATTTTCCTATTGTCTACTTTAGCCAAATGTGCTGCCTTCATTTCTGCCTGTCTCCATCATTTGGAGGATGGATATGTTCTCCCTATAGCCTCGCCAATTCATCACATTCAAGTTCACCGCTACCTCCTTTCCCAGGAGCTTGCCAGCCAGACGAGATCAGTTTCCCTGACTCCTCCAGGACCTATTTTCTCTAATGCTTGCGTTTGCCCCAATACAACTCCATATTTATTCTTCCTTGCATTAACTCTCTTTTTTTTTCAATTCAGTACAAATCCTGTGAGTCAAGAATGGTCTCTCTCCAGCCATGTTGGTTCTTGCCTGTGATCCCAGCACTGGAAGGGAGGAAGCAGGAGGATTGAGAATTAATTCAAGGCTTACCCCAGATACATAGCCTGCAAAGTATGTTTAAGGTTTGCCTGGGTTATGTAAGATTCTTTCTCAAAGAACATAGGAACAAAGAAGAGGAGGAGGAAGAGGAAGAAGAGGAAGGAGGGGAGTGAAGGAAAGAGGTGAGGGGAAGGGAGAGCACTATTTTATTCTTTCACACCACACTTTCTCGTGGTTTACTGCAGGTTTCAAGTAAGAAGGTCCAAGTTGCCATGTTCCTGTGGACCTGGAGAGAAACCAGCCACACAGCACAGAATGCAAAGACTGAGTCTCTAGGCCTGGCCTGTTGGTGGCTGCATACTCACCCCGGTGAAACAGCCAGCAGCGCCTCAAAGGGTCGCAGCTGCCCCTTTTCTGTGATTCAACAACCATGTGTCTGCTTGGTGCCCCTGGTGAGGGAGTGTTTAGTGAGCCTTCCTTCAGTGCAGCGTCTCCTTTCCCCACAGAATATGTCTGCGGCAGGGGTCTCAGCCTTACTTGGGTTCTACCTGCTGGCCAGATCGAGTCAGGTATCCACAGAGGGCACTCTGGCTGGCAGACAAGACCCTCTAGCAGGCAACACATGACCCATTGAAGGAGTCAGGCGGAGAGACTGAGAAACGTTGCCTGAGCTCCTTGTTGTCAGGCAAGGCATGCACCCTTAGAGGCAAACAACTCTGTTAACATACTCTCTAAGGATGACATGGAAGAGAGGGATAGGACACACAAAAATGAGAACACGAGTCCCGGCCACAACGATGGGAACACAAATATGCAATAAGGAATCAATAATAAGAATAAAAACTTAAGGAGTGATGGGAAGGGCTGTTGAGAGGCATTTAGAGCAGTGGTTCTCAACCGTCCTCAAGCTATAACCCTTTAATACAGTTCTTCATGTTGTAGTGACCCCCCCCAACCATAAAATTACTTTCTTTGCTACTGAGCAGCATCTCAGTTCCTAAGACCATCCGAAACATGTGCTTTCCAATGGTCTCGGCGCACAGATCAAGATCCACTGATCTAGAAGATACTTGGGTGAACTTGGGTCAGCCACAGGAAACGCCTGCGCCCCTGCGTATAGGGAGAAAGCCTTACCCTGGTGGCTGAATTAGTCATTAACACTTGGCAAGTGGCAAAGAACACGGGCCACTGAGAAAGTAATTTCTCACCAAGACTCAATCTTCCTTTGCGTTTGTTTTGTTTTGTTATTTGAGGCAGGATCCCATGTAGCTCAGGCTGGTCTCAAACCCACCATGTAGCTAAGGAAGGCCTCGAACTCCTGATCCCTGTACCTCCACTTTCCAGGCACTGGGTTTATAGGTGTGCGCCACTATTAAATACTTTTATTATCTCAGCGCTGGAGATGGAGCATGGAGTCTGGCGAGTGACATGCAAGGACTCCACCACTGAGCTACACCGTTAGCCCCAGTTTTACTTTTTATTTTGAGATAGGGTCTTGGTAAGTTGGCCAGGCTGGCTTTGAAGTCATTCTATTGCCTAGGCAGGCCTTGTACTTGAGATCCTCCAGCCTCAGCCTCCCAGCTAGCTGAGGTTTCAGGCCTGTGTCACTGGGATTGGTTATATTGGCTCTTGTAAGACTAGTTCTAAAGCCAGGTGTGGTGGTGCTCATCTGTACTCCCATTACTTAGGAGGCAGAGGCAGAAAACTGAGGGGTTCATGCTTATCCCGTTACCACATGAGTTCAAAGCCAACCTAGGCTACATAAGACCCTGTCTCAACAAACACACACACACACACACACACACACTCACATACTCACACACAGAGAGGGAGAAAGAGAGAGAGAGCACACTTTTGCATGGTTGTCTGTGTGTTTGTGTTTCTGTACACTCAGGTCTTTCATGAGCTCTCTATTGTTTTGCAAGCACAAACCACACATTCCATTTTCTCTATAATTCTCTACTAAGTAATGGTGGCTGAGTAGCTCCCTCTTGGTGATTACATAAAGAATCTGAAAACTTACCAAGAACTATTTAGAGCCCAAAGAAGGCCTAGCAGGGCTCCAACCACCTGTGGCTACTTTTCAAACACGGCACCCATTAAGCCAAAGACAGTATCTTCTAAAGATAGCTAAGCAAAATCTCATCAGCTCTCAGTCACATCCTCCTGACAGCTGCAATTTGGACTGGAGTGGCATTTGGCGAGGTCTGAAGAGTCACACTGTTAATTAGGCTAGCAGAAGCAAAGGCAGCTAGCTGGACAGGGACTTGGGGAAATCATTAAGATTCTAATGGGCGCTTGAGAGGCTTTTCTCAACTGAACATCACCTCACTACCGCACACACCTACAGGATCTTATATGCATATTTGTTTTATTATACGCAAGACGCTGGGATGCAAGACCAACAGGACAAAACCTTAAACTACACACTAGAAAGAAATAATACTTTTGCTCTGGGACTCTGCAGGCTGTCCTGGCTCCTCAGTGACACTCAGACACCAGTTTTTCCTTGGGGGAGGGGGATGACTCTTTGTTGGCATCACAGGTATAGCTGCCCTGAAGGATTATGATCAGTTAACTCATTTGTTGTTCCCAGAAACTTAAAGACTGCCAGGAGATCAGCCCACGTTTATGAAACTAGTGGCTTTTCCGTGGATGATGCAACAAAATTCAGGGACCAGGAACTAACCTCAAAAGCAATTTCCTTATTTTGAGGGAGGAGCAGTGGCCAGGAAGAGGAATTGGTCCAGAGTAAGAGTTGCTTAGACTGAAACATAAATTTGAACAAAGGAAAGCAAACACCGGGGACTTGGGAACGTAGCTCAGTGGCAGGGGACGAGTTTTAGCATTCTCATGGTTGCGGTTCGATCCCCAAACAGAAAGTGGCAAGCTAAACAGCAAGCATTTGCTCTAGTGTGACAACAGGGGGATAACAGCTTGTATGTGGTTGGTATAATGAACTGCTGTACATAATTTAGTAGGTAAGAAAAACTGAACAATGTCCGTGTTCAGAAAAACAATACTCTACGATCCTTCCTTGATCGTTGTAGGCCGTCTTCCTTTTTAATGTGGTGCTGGGATTTGAACCCAGGGCCTTGTGCATGGTAGACAAACACTATGTCACGGAGCTACATTCCTACCCCTGATTCTGCATAGTATAAGAACAATCTCTTCTTCTCCTGTTTTCTGCCATCATATTTTCTTATTTGTTGCCAACGGCACTGCATCCAGTTTTCTGAACTTTCTCCTGACGTTTCATGTTACCCGTGATAGATGAGGAAGCTCTAACCCAGACCAAATTCAGCCGGCTAATCAATCAGGTTCCTTTAGTGAAGAAATCTGTGCCTCCAATCAACCCATAATGCAATGTGATGGAATTATGTATTACAAGAAGAAGGCGTGCTCGCCCAGCCCACTGCTCTCCAGCTTATTCAGAACCACTGACCAGTGGAAAGCTGTCACTAACCTGGTGTCTCGTTGGTTGCCATGTGAGAAAGACAGTTCTGTCATTGCATCACCCACCCAAAGATTCAGAGATCAACAGAAACAAATCTGCTTTTGATGTTGTTATCCTTCCCAGTAAGAGCAACAGTGGGAGGGAAGAATAGCCTCATTCTGTCTTCCTGCTTATGCAAGGCTATTCACCAGCTCGAGTGGCCTTTTCTCTGTGCCAAGTGCATCACAGTGTCCCTTTCATCAGCTCCTTGCACAAGCGACAAGTGACAGAAATATGACTGTCCCAGATGAGTATCAACATGGGCTCAGGAGACCCGGAGAGTTTTATGAGGGACTTGACCATCTAACATAAACATTGCGGACGAGAAGCCATGCAAAGGACCCTGAGAAAACCTAGGAAAGTCTTTCCTTTAAGAGAGAGAGAGAGAGAGAGAGAGAGAGGAAGGAAAGAAAAGAAAGGAAAAAAGGAAAGGAAAGGAAAGGAAAGGAAAGGAAAGGAAAGGAAAGGAAAGGAAAGGAAAAGAACCCGAGAAACAGCTCATAACTTTAGGCTTGGTACAGCAATACTGCAAACTGATGCAACCCAAGCATTTTAGGGTACACAGCAACACCAGACACAGCAAGACAGGCGGCACTACAGTGAGGATTACGGTCTAAACTGTGACCTAGAGGGTTGGAGAGATGGCTCAACAGGTAAAAGTGCTTGCTTTCAAGCCTGACAATGTGAGTTCAGTCCCCAGAAACCATGTAGTGAAAGGAGAACCAGCTCGTGAAAATTGTTCTCTGGTTTCCATACGTGTGCTATCACAGGCACACTGGCACATGAATGAGCACGACACCTGGATGTGAGAAACACAGAAATGATAATAAAGCGTGAGATCTAGCCTGGTGTGACGACGCACGCATGCCTTTACTCCCAACACTCAGGAGGCAGAGGCAGGCGAAGCTCTAATTTCCAGGCCAGCCTGCTCTACATAGTAAATTTCAGGGCAGCCAGGGCTACAAAGTGGGACCCTGTCTCAAAAAAACAAAGTAAAAAACAAAAAAGGAAGGAAGGGAGGGAGGGAGGGAGGGAGGGAAAAAATATGAGTGATAAAAGAAAAAAAATCTAAGACCAACCTTTGGAAACTGCAAGAAAATATCAAAATGTCTATATTTATTTAATTACTGATTTACATTATCCTGAAGATTTAACTGTTTCTCTTTTGTGAAGGGTATCGAATCTGTACTACATTGGAACAGTGCCTGACCATAGCTATTAACTTAATCTGCCTATTTTGAAGGGAATCTGTATCAGCATATGTTTAGTTAGGAGTGGGTAAACAAAAGCCCTGGAAAACCCCTGGACCACAAGACTCCTCCGAGCATGGCATGTCATACACGCAAGCCTTTATTCTTGCTCTTGTCTATGCTTCAATTGTCTCGCTATTCCCCAGTGTGCTCCTGGTAAACTCCTAGCAAGATAGTTGAGTTGTCCCCTCCTGGGGAAAGTCTCTACAGTCCCTCTCTCCTGAGCAGTCTGTCCCTTCCAGCCAGGGTTCCCACGGTAGCTAGGATACCCTTTCACCGCAAAAATACCATGCTAGGTTGTAACTCACCAGACACGCACCTCCAGAACCTCTGTCTGGGACCTTTGATCATGTGTTCCTTGAGAGCAGGGTCCTCACAGCTAACACAGTGTTGTTCTCATGAGCCACCACGATACCACTCAAGATAGCTTACTTCCTCCTTTAGGGGCAGAGGTGCCCACGCGAAGAAGGATGTTCATATCAGGATGTCAGACAAAAGTCTGACCCCAGTTGTGTTGAAAATTTAGCACTGAGAGGCAAACTCCTACACATTGAAAATTTACCTGCCTTGGTTGTTCAGTCTCAATCTTTTTTTTTTTTTTTTTTTTTTTTTTTTTTTTTTTTTTTTTTTTTGGTTTTTCGAGACAGGGTTTCTCTGTGGCTTTGGAGCCTATCCTGGAACTAGCTCTTGTAGACCAGGCTGGTCTCGAACTCACAGAGATCCGCCTGCCTCTGCCTCCCGAGTGCTGGGATTAAAGGCGTGCGCCACCACCGCCCGGCCAGTCTCAATCTTTAAAGAAGGCAAGCAGCCAGATGGTGGTGACGCACGCCTTTAATCCCAGCACTTAGGAGGCAGAGGCAGGTGGATCTCTGTGAGTTTGAGGACAACCTGGTCTACAAGAGCTAGTTCCAGAACAGGCTCCAAAGCTACAGAGAAAGCTCTCTCTCAAAAAATAAACAAACAAACAAATAAATAAAGATGGCAAGCAATGGACCAGAAAGATGGCTCAGCAGGTAAAGGCACTTGCCATACAGGCCTGACAACCTCAGTTTGCTTCCTGGAACCCACATACAGTAGAAGGAGAGAACCAATTCCACTGAGTTACTCTCTGACCTCCATGACCCCCATACATAAACATAAAAATAATAATACGGCTTTCAAAAATTATAAAGATGATGAAAGACCAATGTATCAGATCTTTCTTCAGCTGGATTTCATTTATGGTGGTTTAGTACCACTAAAAACAACTTCAGTCAGCCAATTAGAACATTGCCATAGCAAAACTGAATGAGGGACCTGGGTTTTAAAATCCTAAATAGGAGCTCTGCTACTCATGCTAATTTTGTGACTATGGTGCTCTTGTGCTCTCTCTCTCTCTCTCTCTCTCTCTCTCTCTCTCTCTCTCTCTCTCTCTCTCTCTCTCTCCCTCTCCCTTCCTCCTTCCCTCTCTCCCTCCCTCACTCCTTCCCTCCCTCCTTCCCTTTCTCTCTCCCTCCCTCTCTCCTTCCTTCCTCCCTCCCTCCTCTCTGTCTCTTCTCCTCCTTCTTCATCCCCCACTCTCTTTCTGTTATAATCATTTTTGCCCCTTAGCACACTTGCATCTCATGTTCACCATTCACCCATCTTTATGCCAAACACTGAGACATAACAGTGAATGAAAAAATATTGCAGAACTTGGGCAGGGGATGTGATTAGAGGGGTGGGGTTTTATCTAGCATGCAGGAGGCCCTGGGATCAATCTCCCATATGGTAAACTGGCTATAGTGACAGACAACTATAACCTCAGCAGGTGGAGTTGGTAGAATCAGAAGTTCAAGGTCATTCTTCCCAACACAGTGAATCAGTAGGCCAGCCTGTGATACCTGAGACACTGTCTCCAAAAACTGCTAAACAGGGAGGGAATCTGGCTGATCGCTCACATCCTCTTTTCTCAGTGAACAAGACCAAGGATCAACAGACTCAATGGGGACAGGGCACATAGAATAAAGCACGTAAAATCTTTCCTACATTACAAGGTGCTGTCTAAATGTCAGCTTATGTTCTTAAGTGTAGCACAAACACGTATCACAAGACTGAGAGAAAGGGAGGGAAAACTGGTAGAGACAATGTTGTTATTGACCATAGTTAATAAGCAGCATCGCCTCCCGTTTTCTTCCCAGACAGCATTCGAGCTGTGTATTCTAATGGCTGCTGTGGGAGCATGAGGCCAGGAAAGTTCAACATTAACGACTTCACTACAGTCCCATCAGCAGCTGACTCTGAAGTAGGTGTCTCTGTCCTCAATATTCAGCAGCTCCAACAACATACTGAGGTGGCAGACTACAACACCAAAAGAGAAAGCAATTTTACGAGGCTCCTGATAGAATTGCCAAGTGCTTTCGTCTTGGATGCAAAACTGAAGACAGGAAGTGAGCTCACTCAAATGAAAGCCCTCAGTTCCTCCTCCCGACATGAACTGCAAAGCGCAGGCATTCAAGTCCAGGGCCCCAGTGGTCCCCTAGTTCTAAAGGAGTCAACAGGAAGATGCAGTCTCACGACGTTAGAACTAAAAGCAATTTCAGTTTCCACTAGGGGTGAACCAACAAGCATCTATTTGTATTTTTACCCTATTTCTAGGACAGGGAGGATGTCATTAGAGTTACAAAAATGGAATGATGCACAATCATCTATATAAATAATGGACAAAAGTAAAATAGTTTCACCTTCTTGACCTTGTATTCATGTCAGGGACTATCCCATACCAAGCAGAATTAGCTTTTGTTCATGCTTGTAGCAGGAGACATTTAAATATATATAATATAAATATAGTTATATATATAGTTATATATAATGCATATATATAATGCATATATATATTTCATTCATATATATATATATATATATATATATATAATGTGTGTGTTGGGAACCACCCAACACGGTCCCCACAAATAGACACTCATGAATAAAAAAACCGAGAAATTGCATATGGTGGGGTAGGCCTGTAATTCTAGCGCTTGGGACAGCAGCCTGAGCTACCTAAGATTCTGTCAAAGGAGGAAGAAGGGATAGAGGAGAAGGAAGACCAATGGAGGAGGAGAAAGAGAAGAGATAACTAAGTCCTGGCCATTAGACATTTCCTCTGAAGGTTCCGGCAGCACCCATGGGAGAAAGGGTTAGGCCGTCCAGGAAGAGGGGGGCTTTGGGAGATGGCACCCCATTTCCTAAGCACTCTTCTGAGGTCTGGCCACAAGCAGGAAAGCTAAGGATACAGAGGCATCAGGACAGGATAGGAGGAATGAGAACAGCCGGAGGCTCCCAATCCTCACATGGATTCCATGTCTTCCTTAGATAAACGTTCATTCAGAAGTGCTGAGGAGCCAAACCAACTTCCTCTCCTCTGTGTTCCCCTTAAGGAGAATAAATTATCTAGCAGCAAAATAAGCACCCCAAAAGCAGCTAGCAGGAAGACAATGGGGGAAGAGTCCCCCGGGCTCATTAAGCATGTAAATTAGTAAACTGCTTTGTTCCAGGATAAGCAGTGACTCAAAAATCCTAGTGTACTAGAACAGCCATTTCTCTTTTCTTAATTAACTCCTTTGAGGGGCGGGGCACATGTGACAACCAGAGGACACTTGCAGAAGTTGGTCCTCTCCTTCTACCATGTGGCTGTCCGACATGGAAGTAAGTGCTTTTACCTACAGGGCCTTCCCAGTAGCCCGAGAATAGTGGTTTCGATTGAATTTTTATCCCTGACTGGTACATCTCCCTGGAAAGATGCAATGGTGAGTTACAACGAAGTCGTCCGTTAGCAGACGCCGGGCTTCTTGGCTTGAAGCCACTGTTGGTGCAAAGTCAGCAAATGGTGAACGTTCAACAAATGTGCTGGCTCCCGGCCCCGCTTCTTCGATTTCGTGGATGTTTCTCCACCATTTCCTCTTTGTAGTAAACACAGCACAAGCAAATTTAGGCCGCTTCTATCACAGCTGTGCTGTTAGCGCTGAAGGAGAAAGGCATGGGAAATGCAGACACGGGCCTCATATTAAAAAGAAAAAGAAGGTGAGACTCACAGTTATCAGAGAATAAAACTACTTTTACTTGGGTTCATGTCTCAGTTACATTTATGATGAGGCGGTACAAAGTCTGAGGCCAAGTTCCTGCGCTAATGTCACTGCAGCGTGCGGTTAGTTAGGCATAAACTGAAATCTCATTAACCAGAGAGAGAGAAAAAAAAATGCTGGCGTCAAAGGTTATCTCTAATTTCTAATTTATAGAGATGGAAAGGAAGAACTTGACAAAATGAGCTGAAATGGCTGACCTGCGAGACCTCTCCTCAGAATATGCAAGTAAAAGCACGCTATAGACTTTTCCAGAAAGTCCGCGCATGTCCGCCTTAATTGCTCCTTAAGTAGCTTTGCTTATACAGAAAGATAACCGGCAGCCTTGGCTGGGTCTTTCTGGGTGGAAGCATTTCTTAGAAAGACATCAGAGTTCAAGGGGTACAAATCGGTCTTTGCAACTCAGACTAAAGCCATTTGCAGCTTCTGTCCCTTTGCTGACAGCTTTGCTTTTCTTCTGTTTAGGTGTGGGAAGGAGCAGGGGGAGAGTTTTGCTATCTAGCCTTTGCTGCCCTGATAGCCAATGTGTAGCCCAGGATGGCCTTGACTTTATGGCTTCCCGTTTACAGGGATTACAGAAGGGCACTACGTCTGGCTTATTCTACTGCTCTTGCTGAGCACACAGGAACGGTAGTTTCATAATCATTAGTGGCTGTTGGGGGCGGGGGGATGGGGAGGGAGGGTATCTCAGGACAGGCTGTCACTGCAATGCGGTACAGAGGGGGCGGGCACGATACTAGGAGCAGACAGTTCCAAAGGTCATGTCAATATATCCCAACCTGTGTCTTTTCTACAGCTACTTTCTTCCTTGGATGCCCCCACTAGGTATTTTTCCCTAAAATTTCCCTTAATCGCATTATAGACTCTGGGTAGGGGGAGGGGCGCGGGGGGGGACATCCATTTGTCATCACTGAAGCCAAATGACCTTTGGTGAAGGATCATTATCCCCCTACCTCTCTGTGGGTAGGGATGACCCCATCTCTGTCCTCAAGAGAGATCCTGATTGAGCTAAGGTAGACAGGAGAACAGCATCCTCCTCACCATGATACAGCCATACCAATGTCCATGAGTTACGATGAGTCAAAAAAAAAAAATCAATGTTCAAGGCTTGTGTTGGTGGCTAATAGCATTCAACCTTGTCTTCAGCCTGGGTCTATGCTGGTGGCTACTGTGTGACAGCAAGAGATCTTCTTCATGAAGACAAAGCTAATGCCCAAAGAGGAGAATCAAGAACATGGAAGAGGAACAGAACAGGTACTAACCAAGCCTCACAATGTCCCCTCATCTATGAAAACAGTGCATATAGCCCGTATGAATTACCAATTAAATACAAATTATGCCCTACATGCATACAGTTGCAAACTATATATTTTACTCAAAGGTGGGGAAGGTTTTTTGTTTGTTTATTTGTTTGTTTTGTTTTTTTGTTTTTCGAGATATGGTTTCTCTGTGTTGTTTTGGAGCCTGTCCTGGAACTAGCTCTTGTAGATCAGGCTGGCCTAGAACTCACAGAGATCTGCCTGGCTCTGCCTCCCGAGTGCTGGGATTAAAGGCAAGCACTGCCACCGTCCAGCGGGGAAGGTATCCTTTATCATGAGCCAAATATGAGTACCATGGCCTGGCAATGTGGGTTCAGCTTATCCTGAATGATGTGTTTCGTTATGAAAGAGGTCAGATGAGCTTTTGCGGTCACTGAACAAAAGTCATGAACCAATGCATTTGCGAACGTGTTGGCTGGAACATCAGGTAGGCAGGGTTACAAGTGGGGAAATCTGTGCTACAGGTCTCAGATGCTTAGCTCGTGGCATTCTTAGCTTTTTGGTTGGTGGAGGCTGGCTGTTATGTTAAAACATTCCAAAGGTTTTACCTGATAAACGGGTGTTAGGGCAGATAAAGAGGTTAGTGATAAATGGTTAGTAAAGAGGCAAAAGGCAGCCAGAGATAATTTTGGCTTTGGGTCATTCCAACTCTGGAGAATCAAAGTCCTAGTCAATCAGTTGGCATACAGAATATTCAAAACCAATGTGGTGGTTTCAGGGAAATTCAGTGTACAAATGACATGCACAGTCATAAGACTGAGAATGGCCACAGGGAGAGCCTTGTATTTTTAAATCCAAGAAACAAATTCTCATATGAATAACCTACATAAATGTAGGGAAACCGTTCAGCCCTTGGATCTTCCCATTTTAGAATAGAGATAACTGAATTATTATACAGAATTATGGACATAATTTAACAATATACACACAGGGTATAGACTTGGACCCGAAACTGTCATGTTTCTTCAGCTAATGGCGGCATGGTTCAGTGTTCCAATATCTCCTTCTTCAGAAACTATCAAGAAAAACAGAGACCTGGGCCCGGGGAGGTGGCAGGGCTCTGCAGTCATCGATCAGTGGATAAAGTGCTTCCAAGGCAGGTATGAGGAATGCGGTTCAGATCTCTGAGACCTGCGAAAAATCCAGGCAGCACGGATACAGAGATTCCCTGAAGCAAGCTGGCTAGTTAGACTAGCTAAAATGGGTTCGGTGAGAGATACTGCCTCCGAATGGAAAGTGAACACGGACTGAGAAAGACACTGATGTCAACACTTTGGGCCCCCCACATCCACATGCCTGTGCACCCACACACATACACACTTGTAAATATGTACACACACACATACACACTGGTGGGGGGGGGCACACAAACAGGACGCCATGAAAAAGGTTTTGAAGAGAAACATATACATCTATCCTCTTCCTCTACGTTGATTACCATCATGCTTTGTCCCAGATTCATCTGAAAATTCCATCAAGATATTGGCACTGTGCCAGAGTATTGCCACAAGCGTGTAAGGGTGCGACTTCAATATCAGGATTGCCCGGACCCCAAAGGTCCCGACTGGCCTACTTTCCCACAATGTGAAGCCTAGGTTATTGGCTATGAGCTGAACTTCTCCTGACCCCTTTGCCCCGCAAGAGTCTCCTTCGCAGCTACCTTCTCTATGCTAGGAGGATGGCTTCCTTAAGTCCTTCCTGACCACAAATGCCCAGAGGCTGTGATGATACACACCTATAATCCTAGGAGAGGAAGCCAGGCCGGCAGGCTATGTAGACTCTGTGAATGAATGAATGAATGAATGAATGAATAAAACAGAACAACAAGAATACCTGTTAGTGTCTTCTGTTCTTCCAGTGCTTAGGTTTTGAATAACCTAATATCAGTATTTCTCAGCTTTCCTATTTATTGAGTTATGCTGAATAATTATTTTTAAGATTTATCTTAATAAAAATAATTTTCTTAAAAAACTATGGGACTGCATGTGTGTCTCTGTGTAGGTATGTGCACATCGAAGGTAGGTGTTCTTGGAAGGAGATGTCAAATCATGTGGAATTAGAATTTTTGGTGGATCTGAGCTGCCCAACATGGGTACTGGAAACCAAACTCAGGCTCTATGCAAATGTATGTGCCCCTTACTACTGACTACTGAGCTATCTCTCCAGCCCAATAATAATAATTTAATAATAATAATAATAATAATAATCTGTCCTATCGCTTTAAGAAATAAGCCCCGCCCACTCCCCCCTCCACTGAGGCAAGCAGGATCTTCCTTCCACTTCCAGCCTGAGACCTTCTTCCTTTCCATCTCTCTTCTGAAGAGGAAGCTGCTGCTGTGGCTCCCCCCCCCCCCTCTTTCTCTCTCTCTCTCTTTCTCTCTCTCTCACACACACACACACACACACACACATGAATAAAGTAAAAGTTTAAAACAACAGCTACAAAGGGGTATAACTTCTTGAATTTTCCTTGAATATTACTAGCTTATCTCCTTTCATATGGTCCTGTACATCACAAAGTTCTTCTACATGCTCTCCTTCCTCATAAGAAAGGAATCTATGCTCAGGGCCTTCTACTGTACCAGAATTGTGCTCCTGGCTCTCACAGCTAACTTATGAGATGAGACACAGAAAAGCATCTGTCGGCAGGTTGGAAAAGCTTTTCACCTGACAACAATTAAATACACTACTCTTGGCACCTGTGCAAATGAGATTGGTAACAGGGCCAGAAAAAAACTGAAGGAACAAAGCAAGAGCAAGGAGCCCCTTACCCGTGGGTCTCCCTAAATATCTCATCAGCTGAGATATTCAAGCACAGTTGACAAAGGTTGCTGTAAAAATTGCCTACCTAGGAGATCGGTCCTTTTCTTTGTAGAGAGATTTCAAACAAGACTGCTAAAATCGCAAGCGACCCTGCTTACAGCCTGGACTACTTCCTCACCTTGGCATGGTCTTACTCCTTTCCCAGATGTAAACCTACAATTTTCAGGGAACCTCACAAACTAGAAACAGACCATAAAGAAGACTTTTGTTTACAGTATAAATACCTTACTTCCTCTGCAACCCTTGTGAGCTAGGTTGTCCTTATCAGCTGTAATCCCACACAATGCACACCAGGAACCAGCCCCTGATCTCACTTTCCTCAGCAACACTTTCGGACGTGACTTCAGAACCCACCAAAGTCACATATATAGTTATTGCTAAGACCCTCAAGCTGCTTCCTGAGAATCCCACAGCTAAATTCTTGGGTGTATACTATCCTTCCTATTATGAAGACACTCAAGCTGGCTCCTGAGAATCCTACAACTATGTTCTTGGGTGTGTATTATCCTTCCTAAGGGCTTCTGCTGCTATTAACTTCCATGCTTAAACCAATACAAAAATCTCTTATGAATAAACTCCAATTCTGTTTCACACTGACTTGTCCTAAAGTCCATTTTTGTGGCAAAGTGAAGAATCCCAACTTCATTTGGTGAAAGTCTCTGGAGGACTCATCAGTCAGCTACAGGCAGCAGAGCGGACACGTGTCTGTCACCAGGTCCTGCCTCATTCCCACGACACAGTGACTCCAAATGGTGTCTTCCTGACTATACATTTGTTTTAGAAACGAGGTTTTACTCTATAACCAGGCTGGTCTGGAATTCACAGAGATCCATGTGCCTCTGCCTTCTAAATATTAGGATTAAAGATGTGTGCCACAACTCCCAGCTTTGTCTTTGCTATAGCCTACTGGCTTTCCTTCTGCTAGTGTGTCCAGGAGAGCTAAGTGTAAAGGCTAAGGTTACCTCCAAGGGTTCCTCTGGGACCTTCTGAAAGTTCTAGAGAAGCTTCAGCTCCAAATTCAACAGACTTGAAAGGCCCTTAGAAGATGCCTGTGGGTGCTCAGGAGTGAGTGGGCTTGAATGTCTTTGCAATACCAATACATGTGTCTTTGCTAGGTTCTGAAGCTACCTCTGAAAGTGCTACTGGGGACTCTAAATGAGATCACAGGCTAGCTCCTGTTGTACAGGATCACGGTTGATATGATAACCCTAGGTCACAAGTCTTTCTCTATTTCCAAGTCTGTGTGCTCTAATTCCCACTTCTCTTATTTGAGCTATTTGAACATTCTCTTTGGCTCCATCCTTCTGCATACAGTCAGGTATCTCAGGATTCTGATTCTGGAGGTTAAGGGAGAAGATTATGGAGTTTAAGGTCAGTCTGGAATACATGGTGAGATCCTGTCTCAAAGAAAGGAATGAATAAAGGAAAGCAAACTTAGGAGGACCATGTGGTGATCATGGTGTGTGTGTGTGTGTGTGTGTGTGTGTGTGTGTGTGTGTGTGTAGGCAACAGCAAGATGGTATGATTTTAGGAAAGCAGTCTGTTACGGGGGAGGGGGAAGGCAAGTACATCACACAGTTTTAAAGAACTACAACTGCCTATGACTTGGCTAAAGCCCACTGTGCAGTGAATCGCACAGTGGAAGTAGTCATTAGTGATGGCACGTGCTTGCTCCAGATAAAAGAGAAGCTTGCGACATTGACTTAGTTAGGGTTCTTATTGCTGTGCAGAGACCACAGGACCAGGGAAACTCTTATAAAGGGAACATTTAACTGGGGTGGCTCCCTTACAATTTCAGAAGTTCAGTCCCTTATCGTCAGGATAGGGAGCATGGCAGCATGCAGGTAGACAGAGTGCAGAACCCAAGCCTGGTGTTTGAGCTGAGAACAGAGTGGGGAGATTCTAGGTCCTACAGAAGACCTGCTATTATTCTGCTAAAAGGACAGAGGATTAAAATACTCTCTAAGGGACTCATCTTCATACCCATGTATTAACGCAGCTCTGCACATTCACCGGTGCTTCTGACAGGAGATGGTGATGGATACACAGACTCACAACCAGTTGGTGTGCAGAGAATAAGACACTGTGGAGTGCTTAGCCCTACATCCCAGACCTGTATCCCACCACCTACTCCAGTGGTTCAGGGAGCATGGAGGAAGAGAGGGCAGAAAGACTGTAAGAGGCAGAGGAAGAGGATGACAGTTGCAAGAGTCTTTTCGAGACGTGCAGGCCCGTTCGCTCATGGGCTCACAGCAGAGATGACTGTACAAGACCCACACAAGCTCAAGCTACTAAGAAATCCCACCAAGGATGGGGGAATAGCTCACAACCCACCCCTACCCCCAGCTGAGGAATTATTGTCAATGTGTGGCTGCCTGGAAAGGGGGACACCGTTTTTCTTCAGCGATGCAGCCCCTGGGGGACAACCCAAGCTCCAGTAGATCGCCCTACACCCATGCAAACCCTGGCAGTATTAAGAGGACTCGGTTTTAAAAAGCATACAGGAAATTGAGAAAACACGGGGGACCTACGGGAGAGCTGAAGGGGAGAAGTAGGAGTGGATCTGATCAAAACATATTATGTGCATGTATAGAATTCTCAAACAATTAAAAAAAAAAAAGATCGGGGCAAGGAAGCGAATTCTTTTGAGATGAGGGAAGAGCCCGAGGAGAATTAGGGAAAGGTACTACTGGAAAAGAAAGCAGAGTAGGTGCATGGTAACTCCTGTTGTCCTTACTCCTGTTGTTTTTACGCACCAACTGCTACAAAGTGTCAGCCCCGTGCAGCCAGCCCCTTGCTCCGCAGCTGGAATTCACAACGATCAAAACACTCTTTGCAACTCATCGCATTATTGTACACAGCTGTTTCCATGTTGGACTTCACTTTATCCAACAACACAATCTGACAGTTGGGGGATCTTACCCCATTCTACAGCTACAAAATCAGAAAAGAAAAGGAGGTAGGTGTGGTAGCTCCCCACCTATCATTCCAGAACTTGGGAGGCTGAGGCAGAAGGACTGTCATAAGTTCTAGGCCAGTCTGGGCTATGGATGTACGTCTCCAAAAAGTGGAATAAAAGTTGAACATAAATCAAGCTGGAAATGAAACTTCTCTCGCACCCTCCCCTTGGATTTTCTCGTTTTTTCATCACCTGCTCCTCACCATGATGACCACGAAGCAATAGAGCAGTCCAAAGATAAGGCAGGGGTAACCTGCAGTGGGTGCAAAGCAATCAGAGGCAGAAAGCCTGGTCACCACCAAACCTCAGGACTCACTCGAGATGAGGACAGCTCGAACAGAAGAATCCATTCTGGCAGTGACGGTAAGGATGGCCAGACACCTGCCCCTCCATTAATTAGGACAACAGGCACACAACCACTTTCATCACTTCTAAGTTTATGTAACTTTGTTTTGCTGAGAGTGGGTCCCACAAGCCCACCCAGGCTGGCCTCAAACCGCACTATGTATCCAAGGACTTGGACCGCCTGACCTTACTGCCTGACCCGGGAAGAGCTAGGATTACAGACACGAGCCACGATGGTGGGGCTGAGAGATAGCTCAGTAGGTAAAGGTGCTTGCTGTGAACTCCTGGCAACCTGAATTTGATCTGGGAACTTATGTAAACACGGAAGAAAGGACTCCTGAAATCTGTTCTTTGACCTCTACATTGGCACAGCGGTACACATAATCCCTGTCCCTGCCCACACATGGTAGGATTTCTTTCTTTCTATAGACCAGGCTGACCTCGAACTCATAGAGATCCACCTGTCTCTGCCTCCCGAGTGCTGGGATTAAAGGCGTGCACCACCACTTCCCAGCAAGATTTCTTTAATTGCTTTAAAATAGTTAGAATAAGGTGAAATTGAATCCTCCAAATTTAAATGGTTAATATTTGTTCAGAAATTTTTTGCTTTATTTCCTTTTGTTTTTTTAAAGACGGGGCCTTGCTGGCCTAGCACTTACTATGTAGGCCAGGCTAACTTCAGACTTACAATTCTGTGGTCCCCACCACCCAAGTGCTGGGATTGCAGGTGCATGCCATCATACTCAAATTTGGATGTGACATCTCAGCCCTTCCCAAACCGAAACAGAATTGTCTTTTAAATCTCCCTTCTCTAACTGAGAAGGAAAACTGAGACAAGAGCAGAAGCCAACTGATCTCCCTTCTCTAAAGAGGAAAACTGAGGCCAGAGCAGAAGCCAACTGTCCCAAAGTCAGGGAAGCAATACAAGGTGGAATCAGAAACAAGAAAACCCGGGGCAGTCTGCTGACATCCTGTGCTCTTAACAATCACCCAGACCTTCTGGACACATCCTACCAAGTCTGGAAGTCAAAAGTGCTGGCGCAGAGAGACCAGCAGCACCACTGCATTCCAGCAAGCCCTTGCCGGTTGCTCACTGATACGGGAAGCCCCTGGGGTCAGATTCTCAAAAGCACCCCAAGAAATGTTTCCATCTTCAGGGCCACTTTACGGATGAGGAAATGGCTGAGACAAATAAATACATTCATTTGGCCAAGCTCAGCTACACTGGCTGATGATCACAAGGTTAGTGGTGTAAGCACTAACTCCACATAATCCTTGTAATTAACACTGCAAGGTTAATTCCATTGTTACTCATCCTCCTTACCTAAATAACTTGTCTAAGGCCCTATTCTCCCTAAGTAAAGGGCAAAGCCAGGATTCACTCCGGCTCAAAGCCCTTCTCAAAACAAAGTCATGGTAACATGGTGGGGCAACAGAAATTCAAACCCAGTCTGTGAGTTCAAGGGCTGTTACAAAACCCTGTCTCAAAAAATGAAAAAGAAAGAAAGGAAGGAAGGAAGGAAGGAAGGAAGGAAGGAAGGAAGGAAGGAAGGAAGAAAAGGAAAAGAAAAGAAAAGGAAAAGAGAAGAGAAGAGAAGAGAAAAGAAAAGAAAAGAAAAGAAAAGAAAAGAAAAGAAAAGAAAAGAAAAGAAGAAAAGAAAAAAAGAAATTCAAACCCAGCTCCAACTCCCGAGTCAGAACCTAATTGCCCTTCGGTCTGCAGAACTGTGGTGGGAAAGCCTGGAAGCGCTCTGGGGAGTCAAGAAAGATACATTTAAGGGACAGCATCTTGAAAGAGAAAGTGATTTGGGGACACAATAATGTTTGTAAAAGAAATGAAAAGTGAGGACTCCCATCCAAGGGAAGCCTTTCTCAAACAGCAATGCAGCCATCAGCAAAGCATTACACTATTAAGAAAATCAGAGTAAATTAGAAAAGCTTTACATCATCTTATTTAAAATACTCTTGATGAAGGAAAACAGGTTTTTAATTCAGACTAGCATCCTCTTTGAACAGCTACTTCCTCAAACTGAGTCCTGCAAAGCCCAGTGGTTTATCAGACCTCCAGGGAACTCTGCAAAATTCTCCTTCGAGTCTTGAAATAATCATTTAGAAACTGAAAAAATGGCCGGGAAAAAAAAATCAAGCCAAGAAGTGGGGGAAAGTAGCGCACCTCTTTCTGGTTGGACCAGGGGCTCGTTCGTGGTCAAGTTCTGGCAGAAATGCCGCAGAGCCGGACTCATTTTAACTGACAATCTGCTTTATGACCACAGTATCGGCAGCTGCGGAAGCACAAGTCTTAAGCATAAGCCCAAGAAAAAGGAACAGGAAGCGGTGGGAATGGCGGGGAAGCCCTGGAGCTGTGCTGGTTCCTGGATTTGTGAGATTGGGAAAGTGATAATTCTAGGAAAAGTGTAGGGCGACCGGCCAACTCCAGGGTCCCAAACGTGGGCCCTGAACAAGGTACTTTCCCGCCCCCTTGCGGACCCAAGTGACAACTGACAATGTGCCAATTAAGGGATAGGTAAAGGGCTCCGAAAGGTTCTCCAAGATGAGCGTTCTGCTAGAGCAACCCTTCAAGGGGCTCGCAGAGATCCGCCCAGTTTTACATATAAGTAAATTGGGGCTCAAGGAAGAAAAGCATGTCTTGCTAGCAAAAAGGAAAGCTGAAGTGAAGGCAACCGTGGAGCTGGTGCCTTTTATCTGGAAGTCCAGGGGCTGGGGTCCGATCCGATCCTTCTTTTCGGACCGAGCAGGCTAGGCTGGCATCAGGAAAACCTGGCAAGGAGACCGCGCACACTGAGGGGTGGCGAGTCCACGGGACGCAGGGCTGCAGAAGCCCAGCTAGGGCGCAGCCTGCACCATGCGTTCCCGGCATCGGTCCCTGCAGCCTTCCTGAGGCTGCCAGTCCCGGGGCTGTAGCCGCCAAAGCACTCGCGCCAGCGAACCAGCCATTCCAGGCGTCCGCAACGGTACCCGCGCCAAACGCAACTAGCCTGCCACCAGCCAGACCGCGAGTGCTCTCCAGACCGCGGCGGGCACCACGAGCAGGGCAACCGGGGAGCCCACCGACTGAGCGCCTCTCCTTACCGGAGCTGCTCCCCGGTGACGAGGACTTCAGCCATGCGTTCCAGCTCTCTCTGATGCGCCCCACCACTCCCGCCGGGATTGCTGTCGCTGCCACCGCTGCCGCCGCCGCTGCCCTCCTCCATGCTCCCGACCGCGCGGCTGCTGCTACTCTGCCTTTGCTGTCCCGCCGGGTGCCTGGCTTTCGAATCAGCCTGCCCTCGCCGAGGCCGCCCCGGCCATCTTTGTTCCTGGCGGTCCCGTGGCTCACAAGCGATTGGCTCGTGAGGGAATCCCTGCGGGCAAGCTGGAGATTTCGGCGAGTCCAACACTGGAACTTCGGCATGGGGGCGTGGCCTGGGCTCGCTCGTGGCCGGGGGCGGGGCCAAGGAGGAAAACATAAACATCTGGGCGGGGCAGTGAGCTGAGTGTTTCTTCTGGAGGTTGAGTGTTTCTTCTGGAGGTTGAGTGTTTCTCTCCTTTTATATTTCTTTTTTTACTTCCAAAGTCATGCTGGGGAAGTTTGCATTTTTACTGTACTTTCCATAGCCGAGTTGCAGAGAATAAAAACGAGAATCATATACTCAAATAATGAAAGGGCATTCCACTCTGCCTGACGACTTTCTCTGGAGCCAGCCTGCCTTATGGTGGAGTCAGTAAAGCATCTTGACCTGGGGTTGAAAAGGACTAAGAATCTGGCTTCATGCCTGTGATTTCCTAACTAAATGCTCTTAATCCCTTCTTACAATAATTGTAGCTAGCACCTGTCCACACCTGGTGCACTAAAGATGCTTCAGGCAGGTCGTTGCCTTGCTTAATTTTTCCAGATCGTAATCTGAACGTTGCCTTCCGTTTACATCTAGAAGGCAGCGAGGAGGAGTGAGGAGCCTGGTCCCTTGCAAACAGGCAAGGTCAGTCTAGATTTTAGGGTGTGTTTTTAAAACAACTGCATCTTCCGAGGCGTGCTGTGACTCACCTGTGTTCCCAGAACTCCAGAGAAGGAGGCAGGAGGATGGTGAGTTTGAACCAGACTGGCCTGCAAAGACGCCTTGTCTCATAAAACAAACTAAAACAACAGCGGTCCACTTGACACGATGAAGCAGTACAGTAAACCTTCAGGAGAGTGGAGTGAAACACGTTTGAATGGCAGAACCGGTCTAAAGTGATGATAAAAATGGATTGTCCTCATCCCTTCTCATTTTTAGCTTGTAAATGTTCGCGTAACTGCACTTCAGAGCTTGTGTCTTTCTTGGTCGAATAGATATTTTGAGGTCTCTTTTGAGTTTCCCTTCTGTAACATACAGGCACTCGTGTCTGTGTACCTTGACCCAAGTACTAGGACAGCAATAACTGTAGCAACATGCAGGAAGTGTCAGTACAGACCACACCACTTGCTGCTATGAATATTACTTGAGCCTTCCTGAAGACTGGGTTCTGATCCTTACAGGGCACAATAAAAAACAGAACATTTAGCACTTCACAAAGTCCAATTTTTGGTAAATAAAAGCATTGTAGTCTCATTTTTAAGAGACAGATAAAAATATGTTGTTTCAGATAGAATCTTGCTTTATAGCCCAGGTTGACATCAAACTCATGATCCACTTGTCTTAGCCTCCCAAGGGCTGGGATTACAAACATGAGCATCAAGCTCTTCTCTGTTTTTTCCAAAGGAAAAACTCACATTAGTCTTCCCTAGGGCTCTAAAAAAGACCAGTCCTCACAGCTTACTGGAGTGTTGTAACAGTTTGCTGAGCTTTTATTCATGTTTCTGCTTGACCGGACACCATGCACCTTTTGTAGATTGTTTAACTTATCATCACGAAGTTCTGTTAGGTCTTAGTGCTTCAAATATAAATGCGAAAGTAGAAATAGCTTAAGTTTCACAACTACAAAGTTAGGCAGCCCTTCAATGCTTCCTCTATAGATTTTCAAGACTATGATCAGTCGCATTCCAGAAAGGAAATAACTCTCTTTAACAGAATATCTTAGGCAAATCCTCTGCCAAAGGAAATTATTTATGCTTATTAACTTTTATAAACAGACAATATTTTTAAAGGTGTACCAAGAGAGAAAGCTCTCAGCTACACTTGATTCTAAGAGTCCTATTCTAATAGAATAGACACCGGTACCAGTAACAGAGGTAGAAGGGTTAGAGTTAACAAGGGGAACGGCTGTCTGTTTCTCGTGATTTTTGTTTGTTTGTTTTTTTGTTTTGTTTCTTTGTATAGACTGACTATCCTGGAACTCAGAGGTCTGCCTGTCTTTGCTGCCGAAGTGCTGGAATTAAAAGTGTGCACCACCATATCCAGCTATTGTTTCTTGTGTTTTAAATTTTATACTTAGTACACAGAAAACAGATTTTTTTGGTGCTTGTGGGTGGGTATTTCACTCAATCATGCAATCTTGATCCTTGTTCTATCATTCATTGTCTAACTTTACAATCTTATACTGGTCACTAAATCTCTTTGGTTCTCAATTTCCTATTGATAAAATAGGAATAATAATTCTTAGTTTCTAAGTATGGTCTTTGACATTCATCAAATAATGGTTTAATTAAATAAATTTTGAAGATCCATTTTAATAACAAAATTTTGTAGATTTATGACAAAAAATCACCATAATTAATTTAAGGCTAACAATTTTCAGGTCAGGAAAATATCTGACCTGGAAGGAAAAGTAGCTTTTAATTTTATTTTTAGATTCAATGCTTTTTAGTCAGAATCTCGCGTAGCCAAGGCTGGCCTTGAACTCCTGATTTTCTTGCTTCCACTTCTACTTCTCAAGTGCTGTTGGGCCTGGATATTTTTCTTGAAAATCCCATTTCTCTCTCTCTCTCTCTCTCTCTCTCTCTCTCTCTCTCTCTCTCTCTCTCTCTCTCTCTCTCTCTCTGTGTGTGTGTGTGTGTGTGTGTTCGTTCGGTGGCGATGGTGTGGGTGTGTGTGTCGAAGTGATCTAAGTGTGATATTTTGGTGAAATACAAGATAAATTAAGTAAAAAAAGCATGCTTAACTCATATCAATCCCAGCACTCGGGAGGCAGAGGCAGGTGGATCTCTGTGAGTTCAAGGCCAGCCTGGTGTACAAGAGCTAGTTCCAGGACAGGCTTCAAAGCCACAGAGAAACCCTGTCACAAAAAAAAAACCCCACCACACACCACACACACACACACACACACACACACACACACACAATTATGTGGGTAATTAGAATGTTTCTGAGTGGATTGCTCTCAATAACAAACAGTCCATCTCTGTTTTTCATTTAGGTTAGTGGCCTCTCTGGTCAATCCTATTTTGAGCAGTGCTGGTGTAATGAACTCTTCCGAAAGGTGAGTCAGAAAGGGAAGTGACAAGCTGGAATTACTAAAAATGCAAAAGTCTAGACAGTGTCTGCCATCAAGCTGTGTGTTAGGGTAGACGTTATCTGGACTTGGTGAAGCACACCCAATTCCCAGCATTTGGAGGATAGAAGGAAGGTCAGAGTTCAAGGTCAATCGTACAACCTAGTAAGTTCAAGACTAGCCTAGAATGTGAAAACAAACTAAGAAAAACTACAGCTGTTGCTTCTAAGAGTCCATCTGTCTCGGTCCTGCTGGATGCTATGAGATGCCTCCTGTCTGTCATCTTCCTTGGCTCTACTTCCCAACAAGTTATACTTCTCTATGAATTTATATTTTCTTTAAAAAAAGTTTCAAGCTGGGTGGTGGTGGTGCAGGCCTTTAATCCCAGCACTCGGGAGGCAGAGGCAGGCAGATCTTTGTGAGTTCGAGGCCAGCCTGATCTACAAGAGCTAGCTCCAGGACAGGCTCCAAAGCTACAGAGAAACCCTGTCTCAAAAAACAAATTAAAAAAGAAAGTTTCATTATATTTTAGTGGATGTGCGTGCACACAGGTGGGTATGAGATGACAGCTGGCTGGAGTCGGTTATTTCCTTCCACCGTGTTGGTCCTGGAGGCTGAACTCAGGTTCTCAGGCTTGGCATCCCGTACTTGTACCATTGAAGTCATCTCCCCACCTCCTGAATTTACATCTTTTTATAAGAGGGTTAGAGTCAAACATTAATGGAAGTCCTGATTCTCTTCCCGCACCCCCACTTTGGTTTTTTTTGAGACAGGATTTTTAGGTGTGTAGCCCTGGCTGTCCTGAAACTAGCTCTGTAACCAGGCTGGCCTCGAACTCACAAAGTTCCACCTGCCTCCCCAGTGCTGGGATTAAAGGCATGTGTCACCATCGCCCCATGGAAGTCCTGATTCTTTAGCAACCACATTTGTTATTGGTTTTGTGAGGAGAAGAACCTGGTGGTTTAGAACATCTTCTCCAATATATCTGCAAAGGACCTGGTACATGTTGCCTCAGACTCTGTGAGTTCATATGAGCTTTGCTCATACGTATTTAGAGGGCCTTGTTTTCTTGATGCCCTCCATCCCCTCTGGCTCTAACCCTCCTCTTTCTCAGGGTTCTCTGAGTTCTGAGGGGAAGGATTTAATGGATTGGTGAAGACATCTTCTGAGGGCTGAGTGTTATATCTAAATATTTTTGTTGCTAGATATGTTGAGACAGGGGCCAGTCTTTAACAAAATGATTGTAAGGTCTGGGAATGTATCTTAGTGACAGAGCACTTGCCTAGCATGGCCAAGGACTTGGGTTTTATCCCCAGCCCTGTCAAAAGCAAATAGGTGAGACCTGAGAACCAATATTTAACAACAAACAAGAGACAAATGACAGCAAATAAAGATAGCAAAAAAATAAGACATCCATATCTTCATAATTCACACCCACTTTAATATATTATTGTATTGATTCAGCTTTTTGTAAGAAAACATTACAGAAGAATTCAGCCCTCCTTACCACGCCAGATCTTTTAATATAGTGGTAGGTGGTGCTGCCATCTACTGATTACTTTTGCAATGACAATTGTAAACTGCCAATGGAGAAATGGCCACCTCCAAGAGGTTCTATTGGGAAGTTTACAGTCTATTACATTTATGGGGTGATGCTGGCTTTTTGTGATCAGATACTAGATATGATATGTGCACATTTCCTTAGGGCAATAAACTCACAAAGAATTGTCCCAAATCTCAATTGTCTTTCTTAGGAGGTAGTTTTTGCATGATTTTTTTTTTTTGGTTTTTCGAGACAGGGTTTCTCTGTGGCTTTGGAGCCTGTCCTGGAACTAGCTCTTGTAGACCAGACTGGTCTCGAACTCACATAGATCCGCCTGCCTCTGCCTCCCGAGTGCTGGGATTAAAGGCGTGCGCCACCACCGCCCAGCCATGATTTTTAACCTAATACAGAATGGTCAGGAATGTGATTATTGTATGTATGGATAAAGAATTGTACCTTGTGCTGTTCCAGTCTTTTTTATGGTTTTTAAAGACAGGGTTTCTCTGTGTAGCTTTTGGAGCCTGTCCTGGAACTCGCTCCGTAGACCAGGCTGGCCTTGAACTCACAGAGATCCACCTGCCTTTGCCTCCCACGTGCTGGGATTAAAGAGGTGTGCCACCACCACCCAGCTTGTTGGGGTCTTAGGAATAAAATCAAAGGTTTGCCTTTGGATAAAACGACTCTATTTGCCATCTGTGCAATATACACACAAATAGCACTTCAGTCCACATATGGTAGCTGTAGCGTGCAGCAAGATTATGTGTATGCTAAAGCAGATGTATGAATAGGGGCTAGAGAGTTGGCTCAGTGGCCAAGAGAAAGCGTTGCTCTTGCAGGGAACAGTCTGATTCCCAGCACCCACCTCTAACTCTCGTTCCAGGGGATCCCTTCCTGTCTCCTCGCTTCTGCAAGCACCTGCACTCACATGCGTATATCCACACAAAGACACACAAATAGACACACATATTTTTAAATGCAATGTATTAAAAGTATATAAACATATTGGTCTGGAAATACTCAACTGGTAAAGCCACTTATTACCAAGCCTGATGACCTGGGTATAAAGACCAAGAAGCTACTTTTGCAGTGTTATAGATGACTGTGGACGCCCAGTTGAGAAATAGAAGGCTTCTGTGACAACCCCTACCCCCCCCCCCCCCCCCCCCCCCCAAAAGTAACAGCCCAGACAGGAAAACATCAAAGAGAACTCTTAAAAATGGTAATAAGGATGCGGAAGTGTAGCTCTCCACGACTGAGGGCTTCTCGTGGGGGGTTGGGTGAGAAAGGACTCAGTTTTCTATAAGGGGCTGGCTACTGCGAGTGCAGTCATGCTCCAGTGTGTATATGGGCAGCACAGATTGGATATGTGGGGTTTTCATTTGGTTGTTGTTGCTGCTCTTGTTACTCTCCTCTTCCTCCTCTTCCTCCTCTTCCTCTTCTTCTTCTGGAGGTCAGAAGGGTTGGGGGATACAACTGGGAGGATTGGGAATCAGGGTACAGGATGTGAAATTTCCAAATAATCAATAAAAATATTATGTTGGGGGCTGGAGAGATGGCTCAGAGGTTAAGAGCATTGCCTGCTCTTCCAAAGGTCCTGAGTTCGATTCCCAGCAACCACATGGTGGCTCACAACCATCTTTAATGGGGTCTGGTGCCCTCTTTCTGGCCTGCAGGCATACACACACAGAATATTGTATAATAAATAAATAAATAAATAAATATAAAAAAAATATTATGTTGGAAAAATATGATTTTCATTTTTTAAATCTAACTAATTAGGTTAAATCATTAAAAGTAATAGGGCTGGGCAGAGTGGTGGTGGGTCCCAGCACTTGGGAGGCAGATCTTTGTGAGTTCAAGGCAGCCTGGTCTACAGAGTGAGCTCCAGGACAGCTAGGCTGTTACACAGAGAAACCCTGCCTGGACTCAGTGAGTTCAAGCCAGCTCAGTTGTAAAGTAATTTCTGAGGGTTTGAAACACCCTAGGTCCGATCCACAGTAACACACATACACACACACACACACACACACACACACACACACACACACACCAGAAAGGAGGAAGATGTGCTGGTCCTCTGAGTTCTCCCTGCACCAACTCCTGTGTTGTCTTCATGCTTAGTTTTATTCCTCTTTGTGTGTGTGTTTCTTTTGAGACAGGGTTTAACTGTGTCCAGGCTGACCTCTAAGTCATTCTGTAGACCAGGCTATTCAAACTTGGGTTGGTCCTTCTGCCTCACCCTTGAGTGCTGGGAAGCAAGCCACTCTACGCAGCAAGTTAAGGTCCTGTGTAACCCAGTATGAAATCAGTTTTCCCTGGCTGTGTCTTCTCAATCCATCTACATTGTAAGTGAGCCCAGCATCCTCATCCTTCTCCATTTCAGAGTTTCTTAACCCAAGTTCAAGGCCCAGAAAATGCATATTAAATTTTGATTTCCATGTGGAAAATGGCATAGATTAAGAAGTCACTAGATATCTCTACCTTCGTTGATTACGAGAGATGGCCTGGGAAATTGTTGCATTTTGATATAAGCACATGTGTACTATAAGGTTCTGCTGTGTGCAGAAGAGCTCTCTCAATAAATATGTTGAGCAAAAGGAAGCTCAGAGCTTTACAGGTTATTGGTGGTCGGCTGGAATCTCCAGCGGGGCCCCAGCTCTCTCTCTCTCTCCAAACCCTGCCCTCTCAGAAAAGCCCAGGGGAGTCCAGGTCTGCATTCCTGGCGTGGCTCCTCCCCCACCTACGGTAGTAGGGCACAAACACAGCTTGTGGAGGAGGGGTCATCACCACACACCTGCAGGGTATTTAAGTCCCCCTTCTCTAGACTGGTCATGTGATTTCTCTCCAGCCTCCGCCCCCCCCCCCATCTCTGGGGGTTGGAGGACTCATCCAGGTGTGCTTTGCCCAATAAACCTGGTCTCTTACTTTTTTTTTTAAAATTGATCTTATTGAGCTCTACATTTTTCTTTGCTCCCCTCCTCTCCCCTCCCCTTCAACCCTCTCCCATGGTCCACATGCTCCCAATTTACTCAGGAGATCTTGTCTTTTTCTACTTCCCATGTAGATTAAATCCACATATGTCTCTCTTAGGGTCCTCATTGTTGTTTAGGTTCTCTGGAAGGTTCTTTACTTTTTTTTTTTAAAAAAAAAAAGTAAACTGATCTGGCTTATTACATTGGCAGAGGAACCTATTATGGGTTATGGAAACCTTTCAGTTGACAGTAGAAAAATCATCGTATTTTAGGGCTGGCAAGGTAACTCAGTCGTTAGTGTTGTCCTAGAATGCATGAAGCCCTGAACTGATACTTTGATCCCTAGCATTCCATCATGGTACCCATGCCTATAGTCCTAGTGTAGGAGGTGACTGATGTTGGAGGTCACTTGTTTATTCCCAACTGCTCAGACCTGACATAATCACACAGAAATTATATTATTTAAAACACTGCTTGGCCAATGACTAGTGTGTTCCTAGCAAGTTTTTACATATTAAATTAACCCATTTCTATTATTTTATATTTTACCACAAGGCTCATGGCCTACCAACAAGTTTCCAGCTGGTGGCTTGTGTCTTTCTACTCTGGCGGCTCCATGGGTTCTCACTGACTCCACCTTCTTTCTCCTGGCATTCAGTTTAGTGCCCCTCCCACACCTAGCTCTATTCTGCCCTGTGCAGGCCTAATACAGTCCTTTATTAACCAATGGTATTCACAGCATACAGACAGAAATCCCAGATCATCCTAGCGCTTGGGAGGTGGAGGTAGGAGGATCAATTGTCCATGGTCATCCTTGGCTACATAAAGAGCCCGGGCTCATGAGACCCTGTTCTAATATTTAAAACAAAACAAGTACACAAACAGTATCATAGATGTTGCAGCTGAAAGTGATTCTGCTTTTATTTTATCAAACCCTTGTGAAATCCTACTACATGTGCTTTATTTGATTAATTGGTTAAATTATTTCAGTAAAACAGTCTTGGACTGGGGATATATCTCAGTGGTAGAATAGCTGCTAGCACATGTGACATTTTGAGTTTAATGTTCACTCAGAAACAAAACAAAAAAACAAACTTGGCAGAAAATAACCCAAAGTGATGGGCTCAGAAGTAAATTTCTCTCTAACCTTCTTTTTCCCTCCTGTTGGGTTTTCTTCATTTTCCTTCAAGGCAAACTTGGAGACCAGAATTCTTCCTCTCCAAGGCATATCATGGAAACCAAAACCCCCTTCTTCCAAAGCCAATCATAAAACCTGGAAACACAAATCTAATTCTCCCCATCTTTCTGTGTGACAGCTGGCATAAAGACATTTTCTGATCTCTCTTGTTCAGTTATAGGCTGCAAGGCCTTCATTTAGGGGCCTTAGAGATGGCTTCATTGATAAAGTGTTTGCTGCTCAAGTGTGAAGAACTAAGTTTGATCCCCAGCATCCAAGGTCAGGGAGAGACCCTGTCAGAAAATAAAGTGGAGAGCAATTGAGAAGATACCCAACATTAATCTCTGGTCTATGCATACAGACACAAACAAAGACACACAGACAAAGATGAAGGACAGAGGGAGGGAGGGAGGGAGGGAGGGAGAGAGAGAGGGAGGGAGAGAGAGAGAGAGCGTGAGAGAGCGTGAGAGAGCAAAAGAGCTCATCATTCTAGGAGTCCTATCCTGTATCTGGGAGGAAGACTATATCAAGACTATATCAAGAGGCCAAAAGGAATGTGCTCAGAAAGGCTGTTCTGAGTTATGACCCCAACCACATAACCCACATTGGTTGATTAGCATAACCTGTTGACAACTTACATTTCTAAATGGCTGCACATACTTCCACGCTGTTCTTTGAGTCTCTATTCACAGTGTGAATGAGAATTACTGGAAAGAAGCGTTGTCTACAAATGCTGAATCTTAGGTGTGGGGGATGTGTTGTAGATGCATATGTTGGAGCTGGGCTCCCCATAATCCGTTGATCTCTGTATTGTGGTCTGTTGTGATTATCTGTAATGTTCTCTGCTGCAAAGAGAAGCTTCTTTGATGAGGGGCAAGAGCTACACTGAGCTGTGGGTATGAGGATAAGATTTAGAATGCAGTTAAAAAATTATATTGGTCTAGAAGGCTCTCTTTTAAGATCTATGTCCTCACTAGCCCCAGGTAGTTGGCTAAGTGTCTAGTTCCAGGCATGATATCCCTCCTGCTGATTAGGCCTTCAGTCTAATGAGACAGTTATTGGTTACACCAAGACACGAGTGCCACTAATGCACATTTCAGGATGCCTTTGCCATGCTGGTCATTTGTTACCATCCACAGGCATCACAGTTGGATAGAATCATTGATGGCTTCCTCCCTGTCAGTTTAGATAGTACATTCTGGTACTGTAAAAGCTAGACCATGGGAAGGAAGCCCTCAGATTAGATATGACACAAATCTTCTGAGTCCTGTATCTGAAATATGTGGTCTCTTCAGCAATAGGAACTTGCTTTCAACCTCTGAGGGGCAACCAAGGGCAACAGCCATAGCCTATATTGTTTTGGGAATCACTTGGAGTGCCTTTACCCACAGCTCTGATAGAGGTTTCCCATGCCTGGTATTGGGGATTTTGCTAGCTGAAGTCTACGGCTCCTGGGGTGGGGGTGCATTGTCAGCCTATGTGGTATAACTTCACCACACACACACATACACACACACACACACACACACACACACACACATGCACGATGTATAATTTTAGCAAAATATAAAAAATATGATTCCTTGCTTAATAATGCTTATTGCCACTCAATTCACAATACTTAATGGAAACAACCTTAATGTCCTTCAAAAGTGGAATAGATAATTGAAATATAGGACACACTCACCACAGGATACTACTATTCCTCTGTGAAGAAAAGTGTAACTCACAAGTGTGCAGATAGGACTACAAAAGATCATACTGAGTTAGGTAAGCCAGATCCGGAAAAATAAATATCACATATTCTTTCTCGTCTGAGGCTCTTATCTCCAGTCTTCAGATGTGAGTATATAATCCCAAGTAACTGTAGAAAACAGGAGAGTAAAAACAGAACAGGGGAGGGAGGGGACAATAGAGCGGGAGGGAAGGGACAGTTGGGAGAGAATGATGCAGGTGACATGAAGAGAGAAATGGGAAAATTTGGGGCAGAGGACTTAGATGGGGAGGTGGAAGGAGATCAATACAGAAGGAGAGGAAGAGAGGAAAGACTAATAACATTAGTGGTATTTGACAAAGTCTCAAGGAATTGTAACACTTAAAAATTTTTGACATGTGGTAAGGAGGTCACTAGTTTGTTTCCCAGCCACCTGGCAGCTCAGCCCCGAAATAATCACACAGAAGTTGTATTAATTAAATCACTGATTGGCCCATTAGCTCTAACTTCTTATTGGCTAACTCTTACATCTTAATTTAACCCATTTCTAGTAATCTGTTTAATGCCACGAGGCTGTGGCTTACCGGGTAAAGTTCCGGCGTCTGTCTCTAGCAGGGCTACATGGCTTCTCTATGACACCCTCTTTCTCCCAGAATTCAGCCTAGCTTTCTCGCCTAACTAAGTTCTACCTTGCTATAGGCCAGGCCAATTTCTTTATTAACCAATGGTATTCACAGCATACAGAGGGGAATCCCACATCCTTGACAATTAAATACACGGACAGAATGTGCTGTGATGATATCCACCCCCTTCGATACCATCCCTTCCTATTCTAAAGGAGTCCTCTCACCCACATATCTTTTGTTTGGGGGGGGGGTGGTTCAGGCTTTTGCAGTTAGCTGCTGTATATTCATGATTACGACAGTAACGTCGTATCCAGAAGGCAGCATTCCATAACACTTCTGTTCATCCTCCAGCTCTGACGGGTTTTCCACTCCATCTTATGGGACTCCATGTTTTGGAGCCAGTGACCCAGAGATGTCTTCTTCAGTATCAGTCACTTAATCTCATCATTGACCTGGGCTTTATTTTTTAAGACCCTCGAGAACAACTGAAGCAGATCTGTCTGTGGAACATGAAGCAATTGCACCCTCTAGTGGGGGAGAATCCTAATTGTTTTACAAACAAAAATTTTTTTTTATAAGACAAGCAAAAATTTTATAGGCGAACACATTTTAATAATATGAAACCTGTATCATCCTATAAGCTTTTCTCTAATTATTATTATTATTTTAATTAGGTAATTAGGTTTACATCCTGACCGCAGCACCTCCCCCTGTCCACCCCGCCTCCATATTTGATGAGAAAGATTTCTAAGGGCATTTTTCAGAAGCTATTGCATTGTCCATGAATGACGAATCTTGTTGTGAGCTGGAACTCTACCTCATCTGAAGCTATTCAGTGTCAACACAAGGTGGAGCAGATTCCAAGACACTAGAGCACTTCTTGGTTCTATTTTTCCCAGGGCCCACTATCCTTGCCACTGACATTTTTTTTTTCTCTGTGCTGGGGATTCCAGACAGAGCCTTCCATGCTAGGAAATCTGACCATCATAGAGCTGTACCCCCAACCCTATCATTCATAATTTTTTAAATTGTATTTTATTAGCATATAGTAACTATAGGTAATAATGGGTTATGACATTTTCACACATGAACATAATGCAGTTAGATCACCGTTAGCCCTCCCCATTACCTCCTGTGGTGGATGAATGACGAAGTTTCCCATTGTCCTGAGCGTTCATTCACCTAGCTGGCCGCAGTGTTTGGAGAGGTTTAGGAGGTGCTGGAGGAAATGAGTCACTGGAGGAGGGCTGTGAGAGTAAAAAGCCTTGCTTACCTGAATTTTGATCACTCTGCTTCAAAATGTGAGCTCTTAGTTTCCTGTCCCAGGTGCCTCCTGCCTCACTGCTATCCCTGCCGTCAAGGACTATTTGCCCCCTGGGATCCTCAACACAAATAGACCCTTTCTTCTGTAAGATGCCTTGATCATCCTGTTTTGTCGTAGAACAGAAAAGTAACGAATGCCCTCTTGTCCCTTACCCATTCTCACTGATGTCCCTCTTCCCAGCTAGACCCTCTTCCCCCCCACCCCACCTCCCCAGCCATGACCCAGTGAATTTCACTAGGGTTGCTTACAGGAGTATGGGCAAGCGGTTACTTACACGAGCATGAGCAATATACCAGTGACTACACCACTAAAGAATATGTCTCTTCTTCCCCAAGCAACCATTAGCTACTGTTTGGGTAGAAGCTTCACCCCAGCCCCTGGCATCCATATACCCAAAGAGTCTGGAATGTTCAGGTGGAAGCTCCATCCCAAGCCCCCTCTTCCATCTCTCTCCAAACCCTGCTGCATCTCAGAAAGGCTACCAAATGATGACCCCTCCCCCAGAGATGCTCAAGACCAATCCCACCCCACAGATTACTTAAACTGACCCCCCCACCAAAGCAGATGCATGGTTTTCTGGTCTTCCTTTTCTATCTCCTCTCTGGGGGACTGGGAAATCATCCAGGAGTGTTTTATCCATTCAACGTGGGCTTTTTCTAATTTGGTTTGATTTGGTCTGATTTGGATTGTTACTTTGACGGAGTGAAGAACCTTTTCAGCTACCTATAAATCTTCAGAGAACAGTAGAGACTTCCTGAGTCCCCTCGCTCTATGACAAGATGTTGATGAGCCCAGTCTTGTATAGGTATTGCAGGAATCATGGCTGTTGTGATTTCAAGATTGCCCATCTGTCTGTCTTTGTGGAACTAGCTGCCCCATCGAGGTCTCTCACCCACCATGCGGCTCCCTGCCTGGGACTCGCTTCCGGCATGGCCCACTGCAGCCACTTGGGAAACTGCGCTGTCACTGCCTTGGACTGGCTGCTTTTGGGACCCGTAGCCTGCTAACTGCGGCGTGGTCTTATGGCCCACTGCCACCTGCAGTATTTTATTTAAACCATTACAGCGCCGCCACCACCTGGTTAAATTTTTTATGTTATTATCGTGTGTGTAGGTGCACACTTACTATGGCACAAGGTCATAGGACAACTTGCACAAGTTGCTTCTCTTGTCCTCCTGTGGCTTCTGGGACTTGAACTCAGGTCGTCAGACTTGGCAGCGAGCACCTTGAAATGTTTCCATTTTAATAGTTCATTTTTCAGTGGTTGGTTATCTTCCAAATGATATTTCTTATTTTATTACCATTATGTATGTGTACGTGTATGTGAATGTATGGGTGAGTGTGTGCCATCGTGAATGTATACACGTCAGAGGACAACATTTGAGAGTTGGGTCTCTCCTTCCACTGTCTTCTGGGCATTGAAGTTACGCCATTCATTAGTGTTGTGAGGCAAACACTTAGAACCTTGAGCCGTCTCACTGATACCCAGTAGTAAATTCTCAACATTTTCATGTTCCATACATTGCTCCACCATTTTCCTTATGGGTTCAGATTTTTGCTTTTTGAAATGGGGTCTCTCTGTGTAGCTTTGGTTGGCTTGGAGCTCACTATGTAGACCAGGCTGGTCTTAGACTCATAAAAATCCACCTGCTTGTGCTTCCTGAGTGCTGGTACTAAAGATATGCACTACCATACCAGGTGGTTCAGATTTTTTGTTGTTTGTTTGTTTGTTTTGTTTTTCGAGACAGGGTTTCTCTGTGTAGCTTTGGAGCCTGTCCTGGAACTCCCTCAGTAGAGCAGGGTGGCCTCGAACTAACAGAGATCCACCTGTGTATGGCACCACCGCCCGGCTAAAAGAGAAGATTGATGAGGTGATAGACTGAATTTTCTTCCAACTAAAATTTCAGGTGGACCCTGGGATGCTCTGTTCTGTTGTTTTCCTATTGTTTCATCAGAAGGCTGGGGAAAGATAAACGACGAACAATATTGCTCATTTTCTTTGAATTCAGTTCTTCCCCATCCTCAACCAATACATTCTTTCACTTCAACTTTAGTCTAACTTACAGGAATAAGTAGGAGGACACCCCCCCCCCACCCAAAAGAATTATTCCTATTAGGGTGTTTCAACTTTCATGGGTAGCCAGATCTGTGGGAGTCTGCTGGCATCCCTCACAATCAAGCGGTTACAAGTTCATGGGTTTTCATCTTAAAACAGTTAGGTCATTGCAAACTTTGGTCAAGAAAACATAGCACCCTGCAAATGCTGAATTTTAGCCGTACTCTCCCTGGAGCCTGCTGGTTTCCGCGGAGAGAAGTCTCATGAGCCACTTAGCACAAACGAAGTATTTAACGAACGGGAAGCGTAATGTCCTATCAACGATGGTCTCCAAGCCCAAACAAATGAGATGCTACACCTGACTTCCAGGTTCTCGTTCCTCCTGGTCCTGGACTATTTGCACAAATCTGGGCAGGGCGATTTTGGAGCCACCATAGAGCAAGCTAGATTCAGACTTTGCCGTCTCCAGGCATCCTGCTTCCGTTTTCATGAAGGGATCACAAGAAGCTTGCCTTACTGGGTCGTAGGAACCGGTTAAAGAATGTTTGCACGCAAATAGCTCATCACCAGGACAGCAGGAGAGGAAAGGAAGCTTTGGCGGGAAAGAAGGGGGCGGGCACAGGGCGGCGGAAGGGGTGGGTGCAAGCGCTGTGCTTGGCCCCGACGGGAAGCACAACTTTCCAGGCTAACATAACCTTCCAGGAGTCCTCAGGGGAAACCCGTGCTTCCATTCAGAAATCCGGGACTTGCACGAAGTGACCCCGCGGCCCTGTGACTCGCGCGCCGGGACGCTTTCCGACTTTCCCCGGACACGTCCCGCTCCTCCCCGGAAGCCCGCTCCGGAGGATTTGGCGCGCTTTTGAAGTCTCGGGCGCTCGGATCTCCGCGGCCAGCGACACGCCCCTCTCGGTACCGCGACATGCCTCAGCCGCCCGCTTCGCGGAGGACCCGCGAGGAGGTGGACGCGACGCTGCAGGTCGCCAAGCTGAACACCGCGGAGCTGCTGCCCACCGTGCACTGCCTGAGCTTCGGCCCCGGCACGAGCGGCGCGGCCGCCGGCGACTTCTGCCTGCTGGAGCTGGAGCCCGCACTGTGCCAGCAGCTGGAGGCCGGCCACAGGTGAGCCGGGATGGGGACCACGGGCACACGATCTCCAGCCCACCTGCCGCGTTTCGTAGTGCGGGCACTCCGAATGAGGAACTGGTCCAGAGAGTTGCTTTGATTGGACCAGTACAGGCTGGTGGGCGGATCCCAGCTTGCAGTCATCTGTGTGTGTGTGTGTGGGGGGGGGGGGGGCATCCATGCCTCTGCTAGACTTCTTAGTTAGCGGACTCAGCGGAACTTGAGACAAATGCCAGCGGGAGAATGTCAGGAAGAGAGCTCCAGGGAGTTTTGAAGGCTTCACCAGTGATGCTAAGGACTCTACAGAACACAGTTGTTTTGTCGCAAACCATAGCGTCAGTATCTCTATAGAGTTCCTGCCTTTCACTTGGGCTTCTTTTACTCGAAATGTAGGTGGGACAGATAAGGCAAAAGTTTAAAGCCGAATGCAGATATGGTTGGGGGTCACTGACCGAAGATCTGGAGCCGTTTTTAATTCCGGGTCAACTAGAAGTTTGCTGCCAAGACGTTGGATTTTAAAACCTAGGCACCCTGGCTGGGACTGGTTTGGGCTTAGTGGTAAAGTGCTTATGTTATAGATTTCAGGCCATAGATTGGATCCCCAGTCCGGTGCGGAGGCGGGGTGGGGGCGCCGGCTGGAGATGGGGCATGGTTAAGGGTATTTGAGGCTCTTACAGAGGCAAGCCCCTTTACCGAATGAGTCATCCTGTCATTCTCTTCAACTTGTTTTGGGTCCGTTTATTTTGTGTAGACCTGACTCCTCCAAGTCGATTCCTTCTTGTATTTACTAAGCATTGTTTCCTCCGCTAGATTCATGTGAATTGGACCATTTAGGTTCTTCTTACAGTCGATGGCCAGTTTAGGTACCCTCTCCACCACTGCTAGGAGTCTTAGGGTCATCCTTGTGGGTTTCTGGGGGTTTCCCTGGGACCAGGTTTCTCCCTAACCCCAAATTTCACCCCCATCAAGCTGTCTCTTTGTTCCTCTCCCCCTCCATCATGCCTCCAACCCACCTCCTGCACCCAGCCTGCCCAGCCCACTCCCTCTAGTTTTTATCCCCCCTCCCCCTGCACGTCCCCCCCCCCCCATTTACTCAGGACATCTTTTCTACTTCCCCTTCCCAGGGAAACCCATGCATCTCTCTTTGGGCCCTCCTAATTCTCTAACTTCTCTGGGAATGAGGATTGTAGGTTGGGTATTCTACACTTTACTCCTGATAGCCACCTATGAGGGAGTACATACCATGTTTGTCTTTCTGGGTCTGGGTTATCTCACTCAGATTTCATGAGGTCATCTTTTTGTACAGCTGAGCTCCATTATGTAAATGTACCACATTTTCCTTATCCATTCTTCAGTTGAGGGGCATCTAGGTTGTCTGCAGGTTCTGGGTTTTACGAATAATGCTGCTATGAACATAGCTGAGCAAGTGTCCTTGTGGTATGATTGCACATTGGTTTTGGTTTTTATGAAACTGGGTATCATGTATTGTAGACTGGCCTTGACTGGGCTTGTAGCTGAGGGTGACCTTGAACTCCTGATCTTTCTTTTCTACTAACAAAAGTGTTTTGTTTGTTTTGGTTGGTTTTTTTTGGTTGGTTTTTGTTTTTCGAGACAAGGTTTCTCTGTAGCTTTGGAGCCTGTCCTGGAACTAGCGCTTGTAGACCAGGCTGGCCTCGAACTCACAGAGATTCACCTGCCTCTGCCTCCCGAGTGCTGGGATTAAAGGCATGTGCCACCACTGCCTGGCACAAAAGTGTTTTGGAGTGGGAGTAAAAGGGTGTAGAAATGACTGTTAAGGAGTAAGTTCTTAGACCCATTAAACCAGTGGTTCTCAACTGTCCTAATGCTGTGACCCTTTAATGCAGTTTCTCGTGTTGTAGTGATTCCCAGCCATAAAACTATCTCTTTGCTACTTCAAAACTGTAATTTTTCTATGTTGTGAATCGTAATGTAATATTTGATATATAGGATATTTGATATGCAACCCCCAAAGGGTATCGACCCACAAGTTGAGAACCACTGCATTAAACATTATTGGTACCAAGAGTCAGAACAAAAACAAAAAACAACGCCCTTCTTATTCTTTATACTAAACTAAAGGTTTAGTTTTAGAAAATTCCAGTCTCCTTTTTTAGGTTATTTATTGTTGTTTATTTAAGGAACGTTGGTCCTAGGTAATGAACACAGAACCAACACCTTACCATGTCTGTCGTCTTTGCCTTTCTCCTCCCCCCTCCTCACCTTCATCCTCACTTGGACTCCAGTCTTTAGTCTAGTTTGTAAACAAAGCTCTCATGCAGCGCTCCAGCCTTCTGTTGCCAAGGTCCCGTTTCTGTGCCACATAGCTGATGATTAGGCTATGCCGTGAACTGAGGATGACTTGAGTGGGCACCAGCTGCATACTCATCATCTGGGAACTGCTTAGAGATGCAGAATCCTTGGTCTCATCCCAGACCTACCACATCCCAGTCTGCTGGTCTTCTCCAAGATGTCTCTGTGTGTTTGAGAAGTAAAGCGCCACTTTACAGTAAAGCCTGTTTTAGGAGATGCTGAATCATTCTCTTTCCTTTTGCTTCTCTGTTTGGTGTTTTGGTTGTGGTGTTATTTTGTTTTTAGAAAGGATCTCGAGATCAGGCTGATCCCAAACCCACTATGTGGCTGAGGATGGCCTTGAATTTTCTGACCCTCTTGCCTCCACCTCCTTGCTAGAGTCACAAGTGAGTGTCACCATTGACCCTTCAGCCGGCTGAAGGCCACAGCATCTTGATTAAAGTATCTGGATGCAGTATCTTCTGATTTTCTTAGCATGTCTCTGGTGACATTTGGCTTTCTGGTCTCTTTGAGTGTTGCCTGTATTTGATTATTTTTCTTTAGTTAGGTACCAGACAGATAGCTAGCTCTCAAAATTCCCAGTGTTTTTCTTTTCTCCCCCCTCTGGACGCCATTATCGTACCACGGGGCACTATATCAATTCCTTTGCTGTTTCTGTGATAAAGAAAATCAAACAAATAAACAAATTTCTACCTTGACCATGGCAGCTTCTAGAAGGAAAAGTTTATTTGGGCTTGTGGTTCCAAAGAGTTAAGGGTCCATCGTGATGAGACAGCGTGGTATCAAGCTGCAGGCTTGCAGTGAGAGTAGGAAGCTGAGAGACACATCTTTTATGGCAAGCACAAAACTGAGAGAGGGAACTGGAAGAAGGCAAGGCTCTGTACTCGGAAAACTTGCCCTCAGTGACACACTTTCTCCAGCAAGACTAAACCTCCTAAATCTCCCCAGATAGTGCACCAGCTGGGGACCAAGTGTTTAAATGCCCGAACCTGGGATCAGCGTGGGGGGTGGATTTGTTTTTCAAAGTACCTCAGACATAGCCCCAGGGCTTAGTTTGAAATCTGGAAGTCAGAGGATTTGGGCAGTATTTGAAATGAGCTATCCGCTAATGTCTCAGGGAGCCGTGTCTTTCTGCCCTCCACGTTCCTGTAGTTTTGTGATTCGAGGGGACAAAGATGAACAAGCCGTGCTGTGCAGTCAAGACAAAACCTATGACCTGAAGATAGCGGACACGTCCAATATGCTGCTCGTCATCCCCGGCTGCAAAACTCCAGACCAGCTGAAGAGGGAGGAAGCACAGAGCAACATCGTTCACAATGAGGTACTGCTTTGTCCTATGCGCCTGTTTGAGAAGGCAGTCTGTGTTCTAAGTCTGCCTTTGGTTAAAAACTTTTGGTGTAAGATACGTGTTACCATAGGGAATCTAAAAAATTCTTTATTAAATTTTGAACTTTTTCAGTATTATTTTAGTTCTTTTTGAATTTGTGAATTTTCTTTAGTTTCCTTTTTGCCTTAGACACATCCTGAAAGCGTAAATCACAAACAATCCCACACCAGTTTGGAGTTATGATTAATAGAATGGTTATTTATTTAAAGGGGAAAAAACTTACAGATCACCGTCCCAGCCAACAGCCCTCTGCGCAATCAGGAAGGGAGCCTAGTAGCTGGAAGCAGAGCCGGAAGCCAGAGAGCCAGTGGAGGGAAGTGGCCGCATTTTTAAAAAGAGAGACCACGCCCCAATGGGCTGGAATCTCAGCGGCTATTGGCTGAAGGAGCGGAAGGAGCTCCTACAACAACATCCAATGTTTCTCTTACTGTGGTCTGTATGCTACTAGACAACTTGTTCTGTTTTTTTAAAATTTCTTTTATTTTATGTATTTGTTTTGTCAAAATTTTACGTGTGGGTGTCTCGCCTGCTTGTTATGGCTAAACTATGTACATGCAGTACCCTTTGAGGCCAGAAGAGGGAGTTCCAGCCGGTTGTCAGCTGCCATGTATGTGATATATAGTGAGACAGGGTCTCATTGTGTACCCCTGACTGGTCTGGAACTTTTAGAGATCCACCTCCCTCTGACTCCTGAGAGCTGTGGTTAAAGCATGTGCTGCCATGCCAGGCCCTGTGTTTTGTTTTGAATGCCTTATTTATTTTTATTTTATATGTATGGGTGTTTGCCCTGCATGTATTCTGTGCACCACCGTTGCTTGGCGGTTTTCTTATTTATTTTCTATTTCCAGTTGTTCCCATCTGGTTGGTAGAATTGCCGCCAAGTCACTCCTTCCAGAGTGTTTCTAGAGCATTTCTGAGATGGGATGCTCAAGTATGGATGATCATTTTATTGGCAGAGTTTTTCCTGTTTTTGCTTATTTGTTTGTTCATTTTTTTCTGAGGCAGGGTTCCTTTGTGTAGACCAGGCTGGCCTTGAACCTAAGAGGTCTACTTGCCTCTGCCTACTGAGTGCTGGGATCACTCGGTGGTAGTGCTTTTTTTTTCTCTTTTTCTTTTTAAAAATTTTTTCATTTTATATACCAACCCCAGTTCCCCCTCCCTCCCCTTCTCCTGCCCCTCTACCTATCCCCCATCATACTCCCCCCCCCCATTTACTTCTCAGAGGGGATAAGGCGTCCTTGAGGAGTCAATAAAGTCAGGCATACCAAGTTGAGGCAGGACCAAGCTCATCACCCCTGCATCAAGACTGAGCAAGGTATCCCACCATAGGGCATGGGCTCCAAAAAGTCAGTTCATGCATCCAGGATAGGTCCTGGTCCCAGGAGTGCTTTTCTTAATGGGCTTTGCCAAGTAGTTGAGATGACTGGAAAGGTACCACGGAGCAAAGGTGGCTTTGTGGGGATGTTTTATCTTTTAGAAAGGCCACAAAGACTTATTGCTGCATTGTGATTTCTAGATCTTTGGTTTCTCTAATAATTATTGGGAGTTAAGAAGATGCAGACCTAAATTAAAAAAGCTAAAGAGACTTCTGATGGAAAATACCTATGAAGGCCCTGGCACTCAAAAAGAAGACGATCCAAGCCACTCAAAAGTAAGAATATTATTTCCTGGTTTTATTTGAAATTTTAAAATGTAATGTTTATTTAAAAAGTTGTTTTAGGGGCTGGAGAGATGGCTCAGAGGTTAAGAGCATTGTCTGCTCTTCCAAAGGTCCTGAGTTCAATTCCCAGCAATGACATGGTGGCTCACAGCCATCGGTAATGGGGTCTGGTGCCCTCTTCTGGCCTGCAGGCATACACACAGACAGAATATTGTATACATAATAAATAAATAAATATTTTAAAAAATTAAAAAATTGTTTTAGCTGGCCTGGAACTTGCAGCTGCCTCCCTGCCCGTATTTCTTCACATACTGGGGTTGTGTGTGCATGTGTCAACACCGATTACTGGTGATAGTCTTATTTTTTAAATTTGTGTTTTTATAAAAGTTTCAAACATTAGCCAGTCAGTGATGGCACACACTTTTAATCTCAGTACACGGAGATAGATCTCTGTGAGTTTGAGGCCAGCCTGGTCTACAGAGCTAGTAGTTCCAAATACTGTCTCATAAACAAGCTAGCAAGCAGACACCAAAAGTTTCATACATAAAGCAATCTGGGCAGATACAGAGTGGCATGTTGTCAAGGACTCTGCCATTTCACATGACCTAGGAAGCTAAGCAAGGAGCCTGGCCTGGTGTCATGGACGCTTGTCATCCCAGACTCCCAATATTGCTTTGGTTGGGTTAGAATTTGCTGAATCAAAACAAGAGGAAAAGCAGTATTGGGCTGAGTTAGTACTTGGATGGGAGACTACACAGGAGACGACATGGGTGTGCTTTGGGCTTTAGTTAAGGATGTAAACTGATATTCCATTGTGGTGTCCGTTTTCTCATAACTGGCTGATCTTCCAGAGGTCCTGAGTTCAATTCCCAGCAACCACAGGGTGGGTCATAACCATCTGTAATGAGATCTGGTGCCCTCTTCTGTCCCACAGGGATACATGCAGGTAGAATATTGTATATTAAATAAATAAACAAATAAACAAATAAATAAATAATTAAATCTTTTAAAAGACATCATACAGCATTTACCATTTTAATACGTTCAGTTGCATTTAGTGTGTTCATGGTGATGTGTCATCATCAACACCATCCATCTCTACAACATTTTATAAACTCCCTACTAATTAAATAATTAATAACTCCTCCCCCCGGAAATGGCAACAACTCACTACTTCTTGTCTTTATGAATTTCACTATTAACACAGCATAAAAGTACAAACATTTATTTGTCCTTTGTATAGATAGGTGTTTTGATTTTACATTTATTTATTTATTTATTTGGCATATGTGGTGTGTAGGTGGTGGTGGTGAGGATGGAGGTCAGAGGTCAATTTGCAGGATCAGGTTCTGGGCATTGAAGTTAAGTCATCAGACTTTGGTGGGAACCACCTTTATCTACAGAGCCATTTCAGCAGCCCTGGTTTTTTTTTTTTTTTTTTTTGAGATTGGCGTCTGTTGAATATGTATGTGAGAGGTGAGTGTACGTCCTATGACATGAATGTTGAAGTCAGAGGTCAGAGGACAGCTTTATGGTGTCAATTCTCTCTTACCTTTATGTGGGTTCCAGGAATGAAACTCAGGTATCAGGCTTGCAATTGCAAGCATTTTACCTATTAAAACCATTAGCTGTTGAGACATCTTCCCAGCTCTTAGACCAGATCTTGAGACCTCCTGCCTCCACCTCCAGAGGACATTGATCACAGGTGTCCAGCACCATGACCAGCAAATAATGTTCTGAAGTATAAAACATAATCCTTTTTATAAAACCGGTTGATGACTCTAGTTACCCTCCTCATCCTCTTCTTTCCTTCTCCTCCTCTTCTCCCTCCTTTTCTTGTTCTTTGATTTTTTTCTTTTTAGATAGAATCGCACTAGGCTAACTCAAATTTTTCTTCCTTCAGTTTGCTACATGGTAGGATTACAGGGTGTGCCGTCACACCTGGCTATGTCTTTTGTTTTTTTTTGTCATTTGTATTTTTAGTGTCCTATTCAATAAACCATTGCCAAGTGCAATGACATCAAGATTTGCTCCTGTTTTCAGACATATTTTGATTTTTTTATTACAATCATTTATGCCTTAACAAAGGAAACTATTAGTGTATTAGCTGTATTTACTGACTCTCCAAAACTCAATAAGAAAACCAAGAAGGTAATATTTCTCAAACCATTTAGATATGTATCTATTTTGCTTGTTTGTTTCAGTATACAACTGAAGATTTGCTTGATCAAATTCAGGCAAGTGAAGAAGAACTAATGGCCCAGTTGCAAGTGCTAAATGCCTGTGAGATTGGAGGTAGTGTAACTCTTCCCATTCATAATGGTGAAATTGTATCATAAGCAAGCAAGAAGCTTTGGGTCACCTTAATCATGTTGCATGCTTGTTTAATTTCCTTTTAACATCAAAGGTAATGATATCAGGAGTGTAAAAGTATTTCTTGAATATGTGTGAGACCATATATGCGTGCACATACACACACACACACACATACACACACACACACACGATGCTGATGTTGTCTTGGTCTAGCCTATAAGATGATCTTTGCATGAGGTCAATCTGTCAGTCTCTGAACAGTGACATTTTAATTATTCACTGCAGATCTTTCCCTTTAAAAGTCCTTAAATACCAAGTAGATACTTTCATTGATATCAATTTTTATTTTATTTTTATTTTTTATTTTTTAATATTTATTTGTTTATTATGTATACAATATTCTGTCTGTGTGTATGTCTGCAGGCCAGAAGAGGGCACCAGACCTTATTACAGATGGTTGTGAGCCACCATGTGGTTGCCGGGAATTGAACTCAGGACCTTTGGAAGAGCAGGCAATGCTCTTAACCACTGAACCATCTCTCCAGCCCTTTATTTTATTTATTTATTTTGGTTTTTCGAGACAGGGTTTCTCTTTGTAGTCCTGGCTGTCCTAGAACTCACTCTATAGACCATGTTGGTTGGCCTCAAACTCAGAGATCTATCTGCCTCTGCTTCTCGAGTGTGCCACCATAATTTTTTTTTTTTTTTTTTTTTTTGAGACAGGGTTTCTCTGTAGCTTTGGAGCTTGTCCTGGAACTAGCTCTTGTAGACCAGGCTGGCCTGGAACTCACAGAGATCCTCCTGGATCAAAGGCATGTGCCAACACCGCCTGGTTTAAATCAACTTCTAAATAGGTAAACTATGAAGGCCTAGCAAGGGTCTGGGATTGTGTTAGTGACAGTCGTGGCATCAGTGCTAGATCTCTGGGTCAGAACGAGTTCAACAGCTTTAAATTCTCAGATAGCTTAGAATGTGTGCTGTGCTTCTTCATCTGCTTTTGCTAGTTCGATGATGACCATACATTAATTATAGTTTAAGCACGTGTGAAACATCCAGGTATGTTGAGCTCTGAGGTTGATGGAGAAGAAGTTCTGTGCTGTCTCCTTTAAGGGTTTGATTGACTTCTGCTCTGGAGTTTAGCATTTTTGTCAGCATCTGGATCTAGAGTCGTCACTGAGTCCATGTTTGTATGCACCTGTGAACCACGTCTGTCTATCTGTCTATCTATTATCTATCCATCTATCGTCTATCTACCTATCCACCCATCATCCATTTATTTAGTCTGTCTGTCTGTCTGAGGCAGGGTCTTACTACATAGCCCTGGCTGGCCTGGAGTCCACTAAATCAACAGTTCTCCACCCCTTTGGGAGTCAAACGACCCTTTCACAGGGATTGGCTACCATATATCCTACATATCAGATTTTTATATCACAATTATTACAGTAGCAAAATTATGATTATGAAGAGGCAACAAAAAATACTTATAGTTGGGGGTCACCACAACATGAGGAACTGTGTTTAAAAAAAAAGTAGGAAGGCTGAGGACCACTGCACTAGATAGATCAGGCTAGTTTAGAACTTACGAAAATCCTTTTGTCTCTGCTTCCCAAGTACTGGTGCTAAAGGCATGTGCCACTATGCCTGGCTAAGAATCCAGTCTTAGCTTGCCTATAGAAACAATATGATTGTTCACCTATTAGGAAGAAAGAAATAGTATGGTTTTGTGGATATTCTATTCATTTTGCTCATACTCTTCCAAACAAGGTTAGCTTTTGTGTGCCTTGTTCTGTAAATATGGAAAATTCTTTAAATAAAAAACTGCAAACACTCCCCTACTCCTCCTCCCCCCCCCCCCCCCCGCCCCGCTTTATTTAGATAGGGTTTCTCTGTCTGGCCTTGGCCATCCTGGAGTTCTCTCTGGATCAGGCTGGCCTCGAACTCAGATCTGCCTGCCTCTGTCTCCCAAGTGCCGAGATTAAAGGCGTGTGCTGCCGCCACCTCCTGGTGCTTAATGATACTTTCAACTTCCCAGAATATGGACTGAATTATTTTCCTTGCAAAATGATAGCTATGAGCTTGCAAGTGGTATCTGTGCCATCAGTTTTAAAATGGCATATTAAGTCCTTGGAGGGTGTCGCTCTGTAGCCCTGGCTGGCCTAGAACTGGAACTTGCTATGTGGCCAGAGGCAGTGAGCTTTTGAGGTTCTTCTGCCTCAGCTTCCAGAGAGCTAGGGTCATAGGGATACACTACCACATCCAGGGGCATGTCAAGTCCTTTCACAGAAGTAGGGACAGGTGCCTTTCAAATTAAATTTTATGGTTAGCATACAAAGAGACATATTCCATGGTGACGTTTGTTGTTTTTTTTCAAGACAGGGTTTCTTACCTGGGCAGTGGTGGTACAAGCCTTTAATCTCAGCACTTAGGGAGGCAGAGGCAGGCGGATCTCTGTGAGTTTAAGACCACCCTGGTCTTACAAAGTGAGTTCCGGACAACCAATGATACACAGAGAAATCCTGTCTTGATTAAAAAACAAAAACAAAACAAAACAAAAGAAAGAAAAGAAAAAAAAAAACAGGGTCTTTCTGTAACCTTGGCTGTCCTAGAACTCACTCTTTAGACCAAGCTGGCCTTGAATTTAGAGATTGGCTTTGAATTTAGAGCCTGTTTCTGCTTCCTGAGTGCTGGGATGAAAGGTGTGTACCACCACCCCACCACCACCTGGCCCACTGTGACATTTTCTTTTTTTTTTTTTTTTTTTTTTTTTTTTTTTTTTTTTTTTTTTTTTTTTTTTGGTTTTTCGAGACAGGGTTTCCCTGTAGTTTCTAGAGCCTGTCCTGGAACTAGCTCTTGTAGACCAGGCTGGCCTCGAACTCAGAGATCCGCCTGCCTCTGCCTCCCGAGTGCTGGGATTAAAGGCGTGCGCCACCACCGCCCGGCCCCACTGTGACATTTTCATGTATGTATCTTTCTGCTATGTTCTTAGCCACCCTCCCACGGCCCTCCATCACCTGTCTGCCTTCTCTGGTGATGACATTCTTCCCTGTGAATATTCCCTGTCACATGGATATTCCCTTAATTTTTCTTCCTTTCCCACTCCCATTAAAACTCTTGTAATCCTGTTTTGTCCTTCACACCATACATATAAGTGTCTCTTCACACACACACACACACACACACACACACACACACACACACACATTTAAATCTAGATTCTATGTTTTTGAGAAAACATGGTATTTGTTTTTCCCAGTCTAGTTCATTTCTCTTAACATAATGTTCTCCATGTCCATCCATTTCCCTTCAAATGTCGTCATTTCATTCGTTACTGCGGAGGGAAATTCCGCTGTGTCTATATGTAGGCAGTATCTGTAGAAATAGGGAAAGGCATCTTGTCCACTCTGTACCAGAATCTGTCATTCAGTGAGCTGGGCTTCTTTGTGCTGTGAGAACACATTTTCAGATATGATCAGCAGCATCATGCAGCACAGATTACCCCAGGCTATCCCTCACTGAGAGTCTCTTCCCAGGCCACTCTCGTTCGTGTCTAGTTGACAATTAACAGTAGCCACCACAATGCCTTATGGGTAAGAGGGTGTTCCTGCTTTGTTTATTGATTATCTAATCACTTCACTTAAAATGTTCTTTGGTAAGTTTGCCATTTGGAATTTGTAGGTTATTGGAGAATTCTTGAATTTGATTATGAGATCAGACTTCTGAATCATGTAACTCAGCTTGTGGATTCTGAATCCTGGTCTTTTAGTAAAGTGCCCTTGGCTGTGTGCCTGCAGGAACTTGGGCCTTTGGAGCCAGAGTGAGTATTTCTCTTCTTACCACTTGAAGGTTTCTTTAAGACAATGAAAATTCTTTTCCAGACTAGATGGGAACCGGGACATAGCATTTACATTCTGACTTGGAAAAATATTTTAATTTTATTTTATGCATATGAGTTTTTGCCTGTATGTGCATCAGGTATAAGGCTGCTGCCTACAGAGGTCAGATGAGGGCACCAGTTCCCTGGAACGGGAGTTAACTGGTGGTTCTGAGCCACCAGTTGGGTGCTTAGAAGTGAACCTGGGTCCTCTGTAACAACAGCAAGTGCTCTTAACCTCTGAGCTGCTCTGTAGCCTAGAGTGGGGAGAAAAATTAAAATAGATGACCAGAAAGGATTTGATACTTTGGGTCACTCGGGTGAATAAATCTGCTTCATCTTTTCTACTTTTTATTTTGGTTAAAAAAAATTAATGGTTATATTTGAGCTACTGTATCACAATGAAAGTAGACTACATAATTCATGCAAAATGTGTAGTACAGGCCTGGCGTGTGGCATTTCCCAGAATATTTAAATTAGTTCTTATGGATTATTTATCATCCAACTAATTTATTATTTCAAATCCTTAATTTATTATCTGAGTTTATAGTTAGCAACTGGGTCTAAAATGTTTATACAATGCTGAGAAGTTTTGTTGTGTTTTAAACTTTCAGGGAAATGATTGAACACTGTCTTAAATGCTACGGAAAGAAATATGTGGATGAAGGTAAAGACTGGAAAGTATTCTAATCGGGACTTTAACTTGTGTGATAATAGGGGTGTTGGTGTTAATAAGAACCGTGGGACTGTGGGAGGTGAACAGAGGTACAGCATCTCTTCAAGCCATTCTGCTGAGGTAAAGGAGGTGCAAATATTGTATTGAATAAGATAGTACGGTGTGAGATGGCCGAGCCAGCCCGATGACCTGAGCTTTATCCCCAGTACAGGGTGAGAACAGACTCCTAAAAGTTGTCACCTGATCTCCACGTTCATGCTGTGGCATGTGTAAGCCCACACGGGTACATGCACACACACAACACACACAAAGAAAGTAAATAAACAAATGCCATTTTTTAAACAAGGTTGTGAACTTATCTGACACCGTTTCCTTAGATGAAGTTTATTTTGAATTGAATGCTGACAAAATCTGCCGAGTGACAGCGGAGATGCTCCTGCAGAATGCTGTGAAGTTTAACCTGGCTGAGTTTCAGGAAGTGTGGCAGCAGAGTGTCCCCGAGGGAATGACAACTCGGCTTGATCAGCTCAAGGTTAGGCTGATGGGGGCTGTGCCTGGGATTCCTCAGGTGGCGTCTGACTAGGTGATGTGACTCTTGTCCTGGAGCTCAATTGGGGGAGACTTTATTTTCCTTGACACCCACTAGGGTACAGAGTACAGTCTTCGTCTGCCCCATCACAAAGTCCTTTAACTCCCCTAGTGCTTAAAGGCAGCTGTTGGGGCTGCAGGTGTGACATAGTTGGTAGAACACTTGCCTTGTACCCACAAAGGCCTGAGTTCAATCCCCAGCACTCCATAAAGAACCAAGCATGGTGGTGTATGCCTTTAATCTCCAGCATTTAGGGTAGAGGCCAGAGAATCAGGAGTTCAAGATCACCCTGGCTACACACTGAGGTTATGTCATTCTGGGCTAGAGAAGACCCTGCTTCAAAAACCGGGAGAAGGGAAACAAACAAGCAAACAAATAACTCCCTCCCCTAAATAATGCTGGCCAAATAGGTAACAGTGGGAAGCAAGAAATGGCACTCAGTAGGTAAGAGTGCTTGCCACCAAACCTGACAGGCTGTGGTTAATCTTTAGGACCCACATGAAGGAAAGAGAGAAATGACTCTTAATGTGTCCTCTGATTTCTACATGTGGCTTTTGAGTACACACATTTCCTCTGCATTATACTACACACACATACACACTAAAAAATGTAAGAAACAAAAGGAAATAGATACTGGGTGACGGATAGAGAAATCTTATAGCGATTCCTGACCACTCATATATGGGACTTGGATACCAGAACTTAGGTTCTCTAGAATTCCTGTTTCCCCGAGGCAGTGGGAGTGGAGCAGGTGTCCTCTGTGATCTGGACGTGTGGCTCTCGGGCTCAGAAGAGGAATCTGAGTAGAGGATGCAAACGTTACAGTCATGAGCAAGGGCACTGCAGGCTGTGGGTTAGGATGAGGTCCCCGGGACAGGCAGAGAAATAGGTAATGGGACAGGGTGGAGGTCTAGGCATTGACATGGGCAGTAAGATTGGGAAGAAGACAGTGATGTCAGAGGGGGAGAGAGAGGAGAGGGAAAGTGTGCTGGGCATTAGCAAGGGGATGGGGCTGGTGAGGTGAAGTGAAGAAGCCAAGGAAGGGGCATTTGGCAATGACTGATCACTGGTGACAACTGTCACTAAAGTTCTCATGGTAAACTGCTGGCTGTGGCAGCCAGATTGGAGAGGGTAAAGAAATCACAGCCTAAAGGAACACTTTTATGAAATGGCAGCCTGGAAGGTTCTGAATAGACTTTCTGTGAAGTTTCATGTCACTGGTATTTTCAATTCTTTGGGCTAAATCTAATGACAAAAGAAATGAGTCATATTTAAATATGAGGTTTTTACTTTAACTGCCTTTTGTCCTTCTTGTCTCTTATAGGGTTTAGCACTGGTGGATAGAAACTCAAGACCAGAAATCATATTCTTGCTCAAAGTGGACGATTTGCCTGAGGGAACACAGGAGCGCTTCAATAGTCTATTCTCGCTCAGAGAAAAGTGGACGGAAGAAGACATCGCTCCATATATCCAGTAAGTAATTCATTCTCTATGGGTTATGGTGTTCCTTAAAATGTGGCAGGGGCTTTCAGAGTTATGACCTGAACACGACATTGCTGTGTAGTCCCTGAGGATACTGTGTCCCTTGAAACTTCCTCAGACGGCATCCTCCCATCGTCTGATTACTCATCCTGAAGGTGGGATATGTGCTCTTTTTCTTCCTTAGCATTCCTTCTGGATCATTTCTCTGCTCTCCTCCTGACAATCACAGTTCTTGGGGGGATGGGGTGGGGTGGGGAGCAAATATACCCATGTCCTAAAGATAGATACCTCTCACTGGTTGACAACTGTCTTCTCTGCTGCCTATGTCATTGCTCGTGGCATTGTTCTTTTCTTCTTTTATATTTATCTACTATTATATTTATCTACTAATCTTTGTGTATGTGGGAGTGTGCACATGCACATTCTTGTGTATGTATGTGTGGGGGTGGTGAGGGCAGGTGCCCCACCCCCAAACATAACAGCCAGATTGGTACCATGAGTGCTGAGATCTAAATTCCAGCCCTCCAGAGAACCATCTCTCCGGTCCTTTCCAAGACCTGGCTTCTCAAGTTATCTTTCCTCCCACACAAGGTCATCCCCATCACACATGTTCTATAGTGTCACCCAGACTACAAAGCAACCTGCTGACCCCATGTCCTTTTCTCTCCTTCATAAGAAAATGCCTGATTGAACTAGCCAAGTGCTCTACACCGAGCTGTATCTTCAGCCCTATTTATTCATTTATTTGTATGAGGGAGAGGGAGGAGCGTGTGTCACGGCTCATATGTGGAAATCAGACAACCTTTAAGAGTTGGTTCCTTCTTTCTGTGAGTTCAATGAACTCAGGCCATCAGCTCGTAAATTCCTTCATCTGCTGAACCATCTCATTGACCCTCATCCTTCTTAAGTTTTCCTTCCTTCCTTCCTTCCTTCCTTCCTTCCTTCCTTCCTTCCTTCCTTCCTTTTTTCCTTCCTTCCTCCCTTTCTTCCCCCTCTTCTCCTCCTCCTTCTTTGTTGAGATAGGTTCTTACTAGGTTGCTTGGGTAGACCTGGCACTCACTCATATTTCAGTTAGGACCTCAGTCTGTGATTGTTCTACCCTCCAGAGGCTAAGATTACAGGGTTACAAACCTGTGCCATTAGGCTCAGCTACATTCTCTTTTTTTGCTGTTTCCGTGGGTACCTTCATCCAGGCCTGAATAAATATAGTGACTTCCTTATTCTGTTTTCAATGTTGATGTTTACCATGACCTACTGATTGTTAAACGTTGAAAACTATCTATATGAGTCTTCCATATTCTCACTGCCAAGATTCTATAATCAAGTTATTTCCTCCATCATTTAAACCTCAGATCTTATTAGGCTTTTTCTACTGTTAAAAATACTATTAGCCTTTGCATTATATTCACAATTAAATTGCAAGCCCTTTCTGTGTACTTTATTGCCCTCTGTGATCCAGCTCTCTTTCCTGTCATGTTATCTTCTCTCTCCTCATTATGCTTCAGGCAGTCTTATTCTGGAGGTACATCAACTGAAGTCCAAGAAGGGCAGGCAGTCTAGACAAGCCCATACTTGGCAATCCTGACTCTAGATGCCTCCATATCCCATGCTTCTATTTTTAATTTAAAGGTTACATGACATAAGGGAAGTAACATGGGACTTTGAAGTCATACACACGTGATGGCAAAATTTGACCCTTATTTACTGCCTCAGTTTGTTTCCTAAAATCTAACAGAGTTGAATAACTCATAACATCTATTGTAAGGGTTAAAAGAAATGATACATGTAATCTGCCTAGTTCAATTAAGACATAGCAGGTGCGCAGCAAGCTCACAAATAATATCCACCAGCTCACAAATAACATGGAGACTTATTATTAAAGCTTGGCTTTAGCTTAGGCTTGTCACACTAGCTCTTGTAACTTAAATGAACTCGTTAATATTAACCTATGTTTTGCATGTAGCTTTTTACCTTTCTTTCATTCTGTATGTCCAACTTCCTCCATGGCTTATGACTCTGGGCCTAGCTTCATTCATCTCCTTCCTCTTCTCTGCCTGGAAGTCTCGCCTATACCTCCTGCCTAGCTATTGGTCGTTCAGCTTTTCAGTCCACCAATCACAGCAAATACATCTTCACTGTGTACAACTATCCCACAACAGAGTTTTCACTGTTCTTCTCACAGGGCTATTAGAACGATGGTTTTAAGCCAAGTGTGGTAGTACCCACCTTTAGTCCCAGCACTCGGGAGGCAGAAGTAGGTGCATCTTTGAGTTCGAGGCCAGCCTGAGATTAAATTTTACTTATGATTATTGTATGTGTACATGATGTGTGAATGAGCACACACGCCACAACACGCATGCATAGATCAGAGGGCATTCTTGTAGTCTTTTTTTCTCCTCCCACCTTGCAAGTGCAGGGATCAAACACAGATTGCCAGGTTTGTTCAGCAAGCACCTTTATCTGCTGAACCATCTTGCTGGCCCTACAAAGAGAGTTCCAAGACAGCTAGGGATACACAGAGAAACTCTGTCTCAAAAAACAAAAAACAAAAAAAAAAAAGAAAAAAGAAAATGGCCTTAGGAAGTAAGATAAACTAAGCAGTACTGTTATTATTTTATGTTCCCTAAAATATTCATGGAATTTATTTTTATTCCCACAGAGATTTGTGTGGAGAGAAGCAAACTGTAGGTGCGTTACTTACTAAATATTCTCGTTCTTCAATGCAAAATGGTGTGAAAGTTTATAATTCAAGAAGACTCATTTCTTAAAAGAATGCCACACACCGGGTGGTGGTGGCACATGCTTTTAGTCCCAGCACTCGGGAGGCAGAGGCAGGCGAATCTATGTGAGTTCGGGGCCAGCCTGGTCTACAGAGCAAGCTCCTCCTGGACAGGCTCCAAAGCTACAGAGAAACCCTGTCTCGAGAAACAAAAATAGAATGAGGCACTTCTTGGAAGGACTAAATTGCTTCATAAAGTTGCTGGATATAATAAAAGAAGATTCTCTTGCCTATTTTTATCTCTGACTTTTTTAAAGATTAAATTTTACTTATGATTATTGTATATGTATATGATGTGTGCATGGGCACATATACCACAACATGCATGTAGATATCAGAGGACTTTCTTGTAGTCTTTTGTTTCTCCTTCCACCTTTCCAGTCCAGGAATCATATGCCGGTTTCCAGGCTCGCTCAGCAAGCACCTTTACTTCCCCTATTACTTGCCCTATTCTTGGTTTTTTAAAAACATCTCTTTGAATACCGTTTTCTCCCCTTCGCCATTTTGTAATTTACTATCGTTTTTTATTTCTCTGGTGCAATAATATATTTCCATATACTTCAGGTTACATTTTTATAATACTCACTAAATACAGGATGAAAAATAAAAACTTCATGGTGGTGGCGCATGCTTTTAATCCCAGCACTCAGGAGGCAGAGACAGGTGAATCTAAGAATTTTAGGTCAGCTTGGTCTATAGAAGAAGTCCAGGACAGCCAGGGTTACACAGAGAAACCCTGTCTCGGAAGGAAAAAAAATCTGTACTCATTATATCTTGAAGTCTGTATGATTCTATATGTAGAAAGTTCCGCTTTTCACATATGAGCTCCATATCTTTAATTAAGACTTGGTGTCCTAGTTATTAATATACTTTAAAAGTTTTCTAGCCGGGCGGTGGTGGCGCATGCCTTTAATCCCAGCACTCGGGAGGCAGAGGCAGGCGGATCTCTGAGTTCGAGGCCAGCCTGGTCTACAAGAGCTAGTTCCAGGACAGGGTCTAGAAACTACAGGGAAACTCTGTCTCGAAAAACCAAAAAAAAAAAAAAGTTTTCTAAATAACTATCAGCAATAGTCTCATACAAAGTTTTAGTCTGTTAAAAGGTATTTCTAAATTAAGTGGTATATTTATATATTAGGCAGGATTCAACTGGCTCACAGGCTGTGGTTCAGTTAGTTCAACAATGGCTGTCTACCAATGAAAAGTCTAAGAATCCAGTAGTTGTTCAGTCCGTGAGGTTGGATGTTGCAACTGGTCTTCAGTATCCTTCAGAATCTGAAAGAAGTAGGTTCTAATGCCAGTGAAGGAAAGAACTTGCCAGCAAGAGCGAAAGCGGGCAGACAAAGAACAAAAGCTTCCTTCTTCTGTGCTCTTATACTGGCTGCCACCAGGTGTGGCCCACACTAAAGGTGGATCCTCCCACCTCAAAAGATCCAGATTAAAGGTGGGTCTTCTGACTTCAGACATTTAACTAAGGAAAATCTCTCATGGGTGTACCAATCTGCTTGGACTATAGTCAGTTTCACATGTGGTCAGGTTGACAACCAAGAACAGCCGTCACCAGTGGGAGCCTTTGTTTGGATTAGTTGTTGACATTGGCGTGACACTGGCCTCTGTTGACTTCACTGTGCACTGTGGACAAAGTGTGCTTAATCCTGTGTCTCCTGTGAAGGACACTAGAGGAGCAGTCCAGCCCCGCCCACCCCCAGGTTTATTCACTAGAGAACTGTAATCACTTCTGGTTTTGGTCAGCCCTTCCTTTTGTTCCCTGGTTACCCCCACTCTCATTGAGGCCCCATGCTCTGTAAAATACCAGCACTCTCTGTTTTGTGTGCTCTGGCTGTGGATTCCCCCAGTCTGTACACAGAAGCCATCAATGATGACTTACTAGACCTGACCAGTGAAGACCTACGAGGTTCAGCTATGGCCTCCTGTGATGGCTGTCCTTTGTCAGCTGGACTGTATCTGGAATGGAGTAAACTCCAGAAATGGAGGGCACACTTTTCATCTGGATCTTGAGGCTAGAAGACATCTGCCTTTAATCCAGACTTTGAGGCTGGAAGGCACACCTTTAATATGGGCCACGCCTTCTGCTGGAAGCCGAATTAAGGACAATGGAAGAAAGAAGGGCTCATTCTTCATCTGCTTACTCTGGCCTTGCCAGCACATCCACTCCTTCACTGGCATTGGAGCCTGCTTCTTCGGGATTCCAGCATATGCAGAAGATCAGCGGAGACACCCAGCCTTGTGGCTAGATTCTTGGACTTACATTCACAGCTGTCCATTACTGGACTGAAGCCTGTAAGTCATTCCAATAAATTCCCATATATATGTATGTATAGACATACATATGTGTGTGTGTATATATATGTATAAACACATATATATGGAAAGAGATTTATTCCATAAGTTCAGTGACTATAGAGAACCTGACTAATATACCTACTATCCCCAATCAGTGAAGGCCTACTAGAGTCAACCACTGACTTACTAAACTCAACCAGTGACCAATCGGAATCAATTGAGGTGGTGTTAACTGTTGGTCTAGAGCAGTGGTTCTCAACCTGTGGGTCATGACCCCTTTGGAGGTTGTATATCAATATGAATTCATAACAGTAGAAAAATTACAGTTATGAAGTAGCAACAAATTTTTTTTTAATGCCTGGGGTTACTACAACATGAGGAATTGTATTAAAAGGTTGCAGCATAGGAAGGTTGAGAATCACTGGTGTAGAGGTTGACAGCAACACGGATTCAACCACTGACCTTGACCAGACTACAGACCTCATTTCAACTACGTGTATGTGCATCACGAAAACACAGACTTTTGTTTTCTGTACAAAAGTTGAGACAGTTGCCTCCAGCTTTCCGGAAGCCAGGGAGCCCACAGATGCTCATATGACTTTCCAGACAGCTCTCTGAGCAAAGATATTTAGCAGACTGGCACCTCCATAGAAAGAAGTGAGTTCACCTCAGTGTATCCTTAAAACAGCAAAAGTTTCCATTAGCACTGCACTCTCTTCCACTTTCCGAGAAGACACTGGGAACAAGCCCTGCATTTATCTTCTGGGTCTTATATACTTGTAGAAAATAATCTAAGTCTGAGGATGCTCCCAGCAAATGAGAAAGAGCGAGGAAGTGCTCCTGCATGAGGCTCTCTGTGGCAGGCATTTATGAGCTCTGCCTTTCCCGTGTGTGGGTTTAATAAATGCTCATTGGGGACAAACAATTTCTAGTTTTGCAATGTATGTTAAAGTTATGGCTTTATTTTCCTAATTAGTTTTGGTTTAGATCAAACTACAAATAATTTAAAATCAGCTAGTGAACTTGTCAACAGGACCATTAGCAAGGGTAAGAGAAGTTAACTCTATGAAGGTGGCAAAAACTGTTAATGGATAATCCACATTTAACAGACAATTAACAGATACTGGCTTGCCACTTTGACCCTCAAGAACAAAAAATGCAAATACAATGGCTTTCCAGATGTCTTAATAATATTTTCTGTATTTGTGGGTGTGATTTGATTTATATCTGTAGGTGCATAAGAAATGCTGAGGTTTGGGGACTTCGGGACTTGAGAGTCCCCTGCGGTTTACTTACATTAAATTACAGGGTACAAATGGGTTGAGTTTGCTATTGCGACAGCACAACGTCTTGGCCCTAGCCCCTCACCTCGGTTATACCTGGCTCCTTATCCTCCACACTTACGTCCTCTCCCTCTCTTCCCACTCTTCTCTTCTCACCCAGTAAACCCTTCCTCTGCTATCCTAAATTTTAGAGCTTTTAGACGCCAGTGAGAAAACAGTCAAACCTTCCGCCGCACAAGCCCCGCCTAGAGACACCAGGACCAGACTTCCGGGTCCCGCCTCCGCCCGGTCCCACTTCCTCTGACGTACCGGGTCAGAGGTGACCGGCAAGATGTCGGCTGTCGGCGGCTCTGAGCCTTTGTAGAGCGGCTCATTTGTGTGACAGGAGCCGGGCGAAGGAGGCTGCGAGTCGTTGAGGAGGGGACGCGAGGCCGAGGTCGGGGGACCCGGCACTCAGGGTGCACGGGCCGCTCCAGGGAATGCGCCACAGCCCCCCGAGTAGCCGGGAAGGCGAGCCGCGCGGGAGCGCTTCATGCCGCCCACCGGCATAGAGACTTCCAAGATGAACAGGAAGAAAGGAGACAAGGGCTTCGAGAGCCCACGGCCGTACAAATTATAAGTACACCCTCCCATCCCGGTTTCTCGCCCTTCTCTGATTTTGTTTCCGTTGTTTCTCTGAAAGGTTTGATGGGTCTGGGAAACTAAGAGTTCACTCCACTGGACCTGGTGTCTGCAGCGTGAAAATGTTTTGAATGACTGTATAATAATATTCAGCTGAGCCCCCCTGCAGGCTCATAAACCCTTTTTAAAGTACCGCTATATTTTTGTCAATACAAACCTTTCCATGGCTCTTGCTAGATTTAAAATAAGATTACTCACCTAGTAGGCTTTGAAGATAGAAATTTAGCAAGTTAGCTATTTAGAACTTAGATCTTATTTGTACATGGATACAGTTATGCTTTTATTTAATAATAGTCATTTTCTTTCTTTTTTGGTATACAACCCATCAGGTCGTCTGTATCAATAACATAAACTTCCAGAGAAAATCTGTTGTGGTAAGCTCATTCCCAGTCCCCGTAAACAGTATAAGTCAGGCTTTCGCAGTTCCTACAGATTCTGTAATCTTCCAGATGATGTATTAGCTCAGCTAAGACTACATGGAGGGAAGAGGAGTCTATGTATTTTGGGATTCCTGCTACACTGGCTCATGACTTATACGTTTACTTCTTCCAACACAGGATTGGTTGGTCAGGCTAGCCTCAAACTGGTCATCCTTCTGTCTCCACGTCTCAAGTCCAAATGCTAGAAGCATGTGTTATTACCAGTTTAGTTTGTATGTTTAAATATACAGCTTTCTTCACAATATTTTGGCCTTTCCTCTTTCTGATGTCAACCGTTGATCATGCTGATTGTCTGACTTAAGATTGGCGACTCTTATTTGAGATCTGGGAGCATGAGGAATTGGTCTAAAGGATATACAGAAAATATTCATGAACTTTACTTAAATCCCTTGTGCCCAGAGCATTATAGACTAGTAGGAACAGATAGGTCTAGATCTAGCTAACATTTTCTTTCTTTCTTTTTCTTTTCTTTTCTTTTTTTTTTCCTTTTGGTTTATGTATAGAAGTTAACAGTTAAAATACTTCCCGCTAGTACATACTTCTTAGGGCGCCAGTGTAAATGTTTCAAGTAGCACTCTTTCCCTCAGAGCTGGTATCCAGATCAGAGGACACCTCAGAAGATAGTGTGGCATCTGACGTGTAGTTCTGGCCCTTATGTCCAGTCCTCTTCCTCTGTGCTGATGATGGTTTGATTGCTCGTAGACACTCCTGTTGGAACCTCTGACCTCTTTGTACTTACTGCCTCTGAAACATGTGATGCCCTCCCGTAGTTCATGTGTAACCATAACAGTTTCCACTCGGGAACATGGAAAGCATTGGCCGTGCACTCCATACTTCAGCCAGCCTTTCCCACTGAGTCAGTGAAGAATGTTGGTTAGCAGTTGGTTGTATCATAGGTGGTTTCTCTAGATGGCCTGCTCGCCCCTCAGGTAACATGGCAGAAGTGTACAGCACATGGCACTGCTTGGCAGGACATCGGTCAGCATTTGAAGTACTGCTGCTTCTACCTGCTTTTGCTTCCTCTGACAGTACTTGCAGATATATATATCTCCTCATTTGTCTCCCGTGAAGAGACTCACACTTGTTGGCTTCTGTAGTGTAGGTTTTTAAGTTCACATTCTTTGTGCCATCAGATTCTTTCACATCAGCCTCCTGGTTGTGACTGTTTTTGCCATTTCTGTTCTGTTAGCCTATTTTGGTTACAGTCTGCCTAGAACTTCTTGTGTTTCAGACTAGAGAGTATTTTTACTTTTCTAGTCAATGGCTTACTTATCACAAGTTGCACAGATGAAGAAAGCACAAGGCTGGGAAAATCTAGATAAATTATATTTATTCATCTACTGGTAAAATTAATGTTTGAAACTGAGATTCTTGGGGAGCAATCATGTGTATGTGGCTATTTGGGATTTTATCTTTGGAGGAGGCATAAATAAGTGGCAGCTAAAGAAATATGCTGGGGTGGGGGAATATGCTATAAACTTTCCTGCATTTGTAATAGCTGTTCTTTATCTTTACAGGGATTCGTGGAGTTGACTATATTTCCTACAGTTGCAAACTTGAATAGAATCAAATTGAACAGTAAACAGTGTAGAATATACCGAGTCAGGATCAATGACTTGGAGGCTGCTTTTATTTATAATGATCCAACCTTAGAAGTTTGTCACAGTGAATCAAAACAGTAAGTTGTACACCTTAAGTTTATGTTTCTAAGACATTCTATCAATTGTTTTTAGTGATTCCCGGGTTAATGTTTTTCAGCAAATTTTCCACTATATTATAATAGATCTATATGTTACATAATTTCTGTTGCTTTTACTGCACTGAACATTTGTCTTAAGGATTTTCTCACTTTGCCCTACGTAGTAAGTTATTAAATTTCTCTTCCTCATACTGCAGCTTTAAAGAAGTATCATCTGGAAAGTTTCAGTACATTTATTTTTGGTGAATTGTCTTAACCAGTTTTCTGTTTTAATGTTATATAAGTGTTTACTTCATAGATACCAAAAAGTTGTTTCAATGACTTGGATAGTCACCATCATCTTCATACCAGAGACATTTTAAAATAGTCTATTAAATGTTTGTACTATTTTAGAGTATCTTAGGAGATGCTGTATCCACTGTCAGCTGAATTTGAGAGCATTTTTGAAAGTCTTGGTAGCCCTAGGTCATATTCTTTCTGTGCTTTTCAGTGTGCTGTAGTGCGATGCGAAACTCAGCTTTAAATTTTAGTCAGGATTGTATTTTAACTGACCTAGGATAGTGTCATACTGCCTTAAAACAGCAGCTCTCAAAGTGTATTCTCAGAAAAGTAGTATCACCATCACCTATGAACTTTTAAGATCTGTCAAATCTCAGGTATTGCCCAAACATACTGAGTCAGACAGCATAGAGTTCTTCAAGTTGTGCTGAGCAAACCTTCTGGGTAATTCTGATAAGTCTAAAACTTGAGAATACTTCAGCCAGGGGTTAAAAGACTTGGGGACCCGGGTCTTATCCTTAGACACAATTGTGATGCCAATAATCATTGGTTTAGAATCTTTCAAGCTCAGGAAGGAGCTAGAAAAATGGTGTTGGAAAAATCCAGGGACCTCTGAATTACTCCTTTAAGTTTCCTGTTCATGAAGGTGAGTTGCTAAAATCACAGTGCTTGTACTACACTAGTAGAACTGACAGAAAAAGACTCGTTACAAAACTATCTGCAGATCCTGTTCTGCTGAAGAAAATAAAATCTGCTCAGAGTAGTCAACTATATTACCACTAGTGAATGGAAGACCTACTGTAAAAACCCACTGTCTTGCCAGAGGATAGAGTACCTACCTACCCTGTTCAGCCTTGAACTCTGCATTCAAGATAGAGTAAGAGGCTAATCACAGAATACATCTGTTTTTAACCTGTAATTTGTTGAGAGTACCCAGCACTCAAAAGAGAATGGCCTAGGATCTGGGATAGTGTACTACAGGAGCAGTGGACATCCTCGTCTGTTAAGGAAGTCAGCTTCGCTTTGCTCTGGATTTGAAGATAACCTCATCTTTTAGCATATGTGCAGCCTAAAGCATTAAGATAACCTTAATGTTTTCTCCAGTGGATGAGGAATCATCCCTTTCAGTGTGAGGAAAGGAGTTATAATGGAAAATCTTTTCAACCTTTAGGCAGTTGATGGATACAGAATATACTTAGTATATCCCAGGCTGTTCTGGAACTCACTGTGTTGACTAGGCTGTCCTTGAATTTGGGGTAATTCCCGGTCTCAGTCTCTCAACTACTCTTGAGCCTTCACAGATAGCCTGTATTTGTTGTTTTCCCTTGTCTTTATTCTCTGATTTGTTCAAAATGGGATTGCAGTTGGCTTTAGAGAGAAAAGGCTCTAAAAGTAGCTGATTAGTTGGTGCAGAGGGTAAAGAGATGCATTTTATACATTGTTACCTAGTTACTGTCCAGATCTTTAGAGACTTGCTTCTGATATTCCTGGTTCTCAGAGCAGAGGAGGATGTTTGTTTATATATTTTGGTGTTGAAAAGGATCTTATGTAGCCCCAGATGGCTTCAGACTCACTTTGTAGCTAAGGGTGACTTTGAACTTCTGACCTTCTTACCTGCCTAGTGCTGAAGAAGCTCCAGCTGTGCCCTAGGTAATACTCCTGTGTGCCTGGCAACACTATAGTTTGTAGGCTCAGAGCACAGAAACCTCGATTATTCCAAAGAAACTATTTTACTTATATGAAAATTAATTTTTATGTTTTATAAAATTATTTTTTATAAAAAATAAGTTTTTTATAAATAAAATATTTTAAATATAAAATGCTTAAAATATATCAGTATTTTGAAATATTGGTCTTTGATGTATACAAATGTCTGTATACACATGCATGCAGGCATATATCCTGTGCAGTTTTTACATTTATATTAGAAAAACTGATATTAGAAAAGTAGTGATTTTGATATTCCAGAGTTCATGAAGGATGTGAACACAATGATCACTTTAATGGTTCGTTTTGGCTGTTAGGTTTTTTTGTTTTTCTCTTTTTTTCTTCTCCCTCCCTTTCTCCCTTCTCCCTTTTCTCCCTCCCCCACCCCTCCCTGTCCTTGATCTTCACAGAAGTCTTCCTGCCTCTGCCTCCAGTGCGCCGGGGTCAAAGGCATGTTGCACTGTGTCCATCACATTATTAGTTCTTAACATGGGGAGCAGCGTTAGTAGTAGTTAGCTTGGCTAAAAAGAATTCTTAGCGAATTGTGTAAGAAGACATAGTACTTAGAAATAATAGATATCCTTTGATATTTAGAAAGATCTTGGTGAACTGTGTGGCTTATTGTTATTACAAGTTGGCTTTTTCTCTCCCCAGGAGAAATCTCAACTATTTTTCCAATGCATATGCAGCTGCGGTTAGTGCTGTGGATCCTGATGCGGGGAATGGAGAGCTCTGCATTAAGGTTCCCTCAGAGCTCTGGAAGCATGTCGATGGTAAAACACCAGGAATGTATTACTGCGCAGCGAAGTAAAGCCTATTAGGTTTAGAGGCCAGAGAGTTAGTGATGCCTAAACTGTAAACTAGCCACTGCTGGAAATGCACAAAGGGGGTTGGAAAATTGTTTCCTTCTTTAGGATCATGGATTGTTAGGAATGTGTTAAGTACAGGCTCTTACAAAAGTAGCTGGTCTCTCTGTTTCCTGTACTGCTGGGAAACCAGGGCTTTGTAGATGCTAGGCATGTTGTTAGGTTGTGCCACCAGCTCCTTTCATTGTTTATAGTTTGTTTTGTTTTTTAATGAAAAGTACTTTAGAAATCGTATGGGTAGAGCATGTGTGAGATCCATTTGGAACATATCATTTTTGTAGCTCTAATGGTCCTAAAAATCTTCTGGTTCAATTTCTCCTTATTACTGAAAAGCACCTCAGCTCCCACAACGTAAGTTCACTGAGCTAATCTGTGGATGAGCAGAAGCTGGGACTCGGGCTCTTGCCACATGTCCTGTGTACTCTAAGTTTGTCCTCTTTAAAGTTTCATTTTCGTTCCCTTAAAATTTAGCCATTGTGATTATTGTCTGAAAACTTCTTTCTACCTTTAGTCTCAAAAGTCAAGGAAAGAAGGAAAAAAAGCACTTTGTTTTCATTGTGCTTGGGAGCAGGTGAGAAAATAGTGGGATTACTCAGTGTAGGGCTCATGTAGAAGCTTATTACATATTCACAGGGAAGAATTAAATTTACTTTTAGCTTAATGTTAGCAAGGCTTTTTTACTACACAGAAAATATAATTTGGAAACATATAGATGATGCAGTTTCATGAATAATCAATACCCTCCATCTACCCTCCGCCCTTTACCCTCCAAAGCCAAAAATACAGTTAACAGTTTGGGAGAAAATACAAAAGGGGAAAATCTTGAGAAGTAGAATTGCAATTGGATTTGAAAGGCTTTAAAGCATCCACTAGGGGTTGTGAATTTTTTTCTGAAAACATTACATGTCAAAAATGTTGAGAAGAGAATATGATAAGCCTGGTGTTGTGCTCTGTTAGAAACCTCAAGCTGCAGTTAGTTGATTGGAGGCACATTGTCAGCTGGTGGAAGAGGAAGCACTAAAAGCCTGCACTGTGGCAAGTGCTGTGGCTTCTTTGTTTTTATGTAGTGGGATTTGACCCCAGGCCTCTAGCATCTATGCAAGTGTCCCACCAGTGAGCTACATCACAAGCAGCTCCTTGGATTCTTAATAGAATGCTCAGACTGTGGTTCTCATTGTAGTAGCTTCACTGTATAGGTTACTGTTTGCATGTCAGTGAATGTATGTATTTATTTTTTGCAGAGTTAAAGGTTCTGAAGATACATATTAACTTCTCTTTGGATCAGCCAAAAGGAGGTCTTCATTTTGTGGTACCCAGTGTAGAGGGCAGTATGGCAGAGAGAGGTGCTCATGTCTTCTCTTGTGGGTATCAAAATTCTACAAGGTAGATTATAAATTCATATATTTCAATTAACTTTATTTTTGTAACTGCACTTTTGTGTATTGAATATGCAGTGTGTTTATTCATTTAGAGTGACAAGTGTAAGCTTGATCCCCCCAAACTGCTTCTGAATCATGCTGTACTGATTATTCTTCCTCAGTCTTATTATTTCTTCATCATCTTTTCCTTTAGGGAATAATCCTGAAATAATCCGTCAGCTTGATTCTTTAACCGTAGAGTGAAGTTCAGCATACATGCAGAAAACTGTATACATTTAAATGCAAAAACATAACTTTTCACCAACGAACAAACCTATTGAGCTCACACTCAGATCAACACAAACAGCATCAGCACTTGGCGGAGTTTCCTCTGCTTCCATTTGGCATTCCCACTTGGCATTCTGTCTAGTTACTATGTTTCTGAAGTACTATTGGTTGTGCTTGCTTTTGAACTCTATGTAAATGGACTCATTCGTGCTTTGTGTTCTTTATGGCTAGCTTTTTTGTTGTTTAATGATAATAGGTTTACCGACATCTTTATATGAAATCATAATCCTTTCATTCTCTTGGCCTGTAGTTCACTACATGTTGCTGAAATATTTTATAATGTAAGCGCTTTTCTCAGATGAATCATTCTTTTAAGTCAATGATTGTGTTTTAGAGTTATTTGTATTTTGGTATCTTACATTGATTCTATTATATAGTAAGACCTGACCTGAGATTTTAAGTGTAAAGTATCTTATGTACTGTTAATGTTTGTAGATTTTGGTTCCCATGTGTTGATTCATACTCTGAGCTGTGCACATGGAAGTTAGAATTTACAGTAGATGCTGCAATGGTCGCCGTGTCCAATGGGGATTTGGTGGAGACGGTGTATACCCATGATATGAGGAAGAAGACCTTCCACTATATGCTTACCATTCCGACAGCAGCATCCAATATCTCCTTGGCCATTGGGCCTTTTGAAATCCTCGTAGATCCATACATGCATGAGGTAAGGCGTTTCACATGTCGTCTTCTCCTCTGCACTTTCACTCCTTATGAAAAGAAGGCACTAATAAGATAGTGTTGACTCTATTTGGGGTGTCTACTTTTTTAATCTTGACCTTTCAGACTATTTTAGGTTTGTTTTGTTTTTGTTTGAGGTTTGTTTTATTGTTTGTTTGTTTTTCTGAGACAGTCTTACTACATAGTCAAGGTTTTCCTCAAGCTCATGACAATATCTTCCTGCCTCAACTTCCTGAGTACTGAGACATGCACCACTACATCTGTCAAACTTTGTCTGCCATGAAATAATTGTCTATGACACCACATTCTATTTATTCATTCATTCATTCATTCATTCATTCATTTATTTATTTTGGTTTTTTGAGACAGGGTTTCACTGTAGTTTTGGATCCTGTCCTGGAACTAGCTCTTGTAGACCAGGCTGGCCTCGAACTCACAGAGATCTGCCTGCCTCTGCCTCCCGAGTGCTGGGATTAAAGGCGTGTGCCACCACCACTCGGCATGATACCATCTTCTAGATGAAACCTTCCTGGGTTTTTGTCTGTTTTGAGACAGTCTCACTATGTAGCTCTGGCTGGCTTTAAACTTGCGATGCTCTGTTTACTCTTCTGGACGTGATGGAACCTGGGAGAACAGAGCTGATGAATGAGGCTGACTAATCTCACATAACAACCACCTTTATTCAGAGCAGCAGACAGTTTATATCTTGGTTAAGTAGAGTCATGTGAGTAAAGTGTACATTCGCAAGGACAAGCTGCATGTGGCTGCACATGGCACAGCACATTTTCCGTAGAGACAAATAAACAGCAGTAGCAGTTGTACTGAGTAATCTAAAGGAAACTCTCCTGTCTGCTGCACTGGGGCAGGGCGCGAAAGCACATTCTAAGAACAGTTCCATGTTTTTGAAGAGATTGAGATCATAAGACTCTTGGCTTGGCTTCTTGAGGTTTTCTCACAAGCACTCAGTATTCTCCTCACACAACTCCATTCTTGGAACGTGGACAGACACTCTCTAGGGCTGGGATTACAGATTTGTGCCACTCTTCCTGGCGTCTTCATTCATTTGGCGTAGAATTGTTTCATGAGACAGTCTATGATAGTGGTTTTGTATTCAGCGAATACGAAAAGCATGACTACTGTTTCTGCTGTGGGTATCTTACTGCCAGTGTGTCTCCCCGGTGTTCAGTGTGTAGCTGGCACACTGGAGGACTAGCGTGGCTGGAGTGGCTGATCCTGGGATGGAGGCAGTTCTGATGAACATGAACTCCTTTCTCCTAGGCCGCACTGTGTAGCCCAGACTGGCTTCAGCCTCACAAGAGTGAGAGTTACTGTTATGAGCCACCAACCAGGCAACAAACGATTAATTCTTAGATTCAGGCACTGAGATTTGGTGGTACTTGCCAGGCATGTGAAAAGTATTGGGTTCAATCTTCAACATTTTATACACACACACACACACACACACACACACACACACGATATGCAGTATTTGCTAAGTTTAGACACATGAGTAAGAGATTATACTAAGCCTTAAATTTTAATTTTTTGTTTGTAACCAGTTTTATTGTCATTGTGTGTAAGCTTTTAATAAACTTTATAATCCATTTTAAATTTAATTTTTAGGACAATGAACATTTTGTAAACCTGACCTGAAAAGCTGAATAATTTTGCAATAGCTATTTTCAACATTATGAAATGTATTAAAAACTAACTATGTCCTTTTTTGAGATGATTGTCCTTTTATTTGCAGGTTACGCATTTTTGTTTACCCCAACTTCTTCCATTGCTTAAACATACCACATCGTACCTCCATGAAGTTTTTGAATTTTATGAAGAAATTTTGACTTGTCGCTATCCGTACTCCTGTTTTAAGACTGTCTTCATTGATGAGGCTTACGTTGAAGTGGCCGCTTACGCGTCTATGAGTATTTTTAGGTTAGTGTCTCTTCAGGTGGGGACTACCTAAATTAGGGTAGTGATTAAAAAACAGCTATTGACTGTATGATCAGATTTCAGATTGGCTTTGAACTTCTGGTGTGACTGAGTTTGTAGGTAACTGGGTTTTTCAAATTCTGGTGTGACCGAGTTTGTAGATAACTGGGATTTTGAACTTCTGGTGTGATGGAGTTTGTAGGTAACCAGGTGTCTTTGAAAATGTTACAGTGTAGCTTCCTCCATAAGGAAGTGGCACATCCCAGTGCCTACCCCCAGAATGATCATTCACATTTCCATTTCTGGCTTACTTCTTAATGTTTATAAATTTTAGCTTACACATTTATGCATCATTAGTGTGTCTTTTTGGTAGCACTGTACAATTGTATTGGCATCTTCAATTTGTTGTTAAAAAACAACAGATTAAAAAAACAGATTTTTTTCTTTGTTTTAGCCCTTCTTTTCTGCCCCCCCTTTTTTGAGGGGAGGACACGGAGTTCATAATTTGTAAGTTTTATGTGTCAAGGAAGTTGTTTTACTTTCCTGTCCCTAAAAGTTCTCATGTGTCATGTGAGATACTAATCCTATGTATTCTCCAGAACACAGTTGGAAAAACTGAATGGAGCAATGTACTTAGAAGTAAACAACAGAGGACCAAAATTTACTAGACATTAGAAGAAGGGTTTCATTTTTGTTACTGGTTTTCTGGATTGGGAGAAGTATCTCCACACTATGTGTTCAGGCTGTCTGTGCGCTGGACAGAACGCTGGTTCCCTGGAGTGTGCCTCCACATCCAGCCTGCGCAGGGTTTTTGAAATTAGTAACCCCATTTTATTTGTATTCATATCTGATTAACACACTAATTTCTTCTTTACTCCCCAAAATAGTGATTTAGATTTTTTGTAAAATCAATAGAAAATATTGTCATTGTGTTCGTTGCTTTAGACAGATTGTGAATTTCAGATAAACTCTGAAAAGATAGAAAAGCTCTCCAGTGGATATTCTTGCTTTTTTCCTTTTTTATTGCGCTTGAACCTGAAACTAAGCTGCTTTAGGAGTACAGGTACTGTATCTTGACGGACCTTGGATCTAAGTCCCTTGTGTGTCCTTGGCTTCCAGCACAAACCTTCTGCACAGTGCCATGATTATCGACGAGACACCGCTGACCAGACGGTGCTTAGCGCAGTCCTTGGCGCAGCAGTTCTTCGGGTGCTTCATATCCAGGATGTCCTGGTGAGTTTGTCAGAACTGCAGGCTCAGCTGAGGGTCAGGAAAGCTGGCCTCCCTCCTCTCCCCTCTTGTTTTCTGACAGACTTTCGTGTGGTCCATGTTACCCCAAACTTACTCTGTAGCTGCGTCTGGCCTTGAACTGACACTGATGCCCCTGCCTCTGCCTCTGACGGGGACGACAGTGTGTGCAGCCGAGCTTCACTCCAAGTCCCTTCTTCTGTGATATAAACTGACTATTGTCCATAATCTACAAGTGGGGAGTTATTTAGAGAGACTGTCTCAAAAAAGAAAACAATTAGTAAAATTTTATCTTAACTATTTAAAATCAGCTTTATGAATCAGACTTTAATTAGTGGGGCATGATGTCACATGCTTTTAACTTCAGCACTCAACAGGCAGGTGGATCTTTGTGTGTTTGAGGCCAGTCTGATCTTTGTAGCAAGTTCAGAGAAGCACCCACTATGTGCTGAGACCATGTTTCAAAAAAGAAAAAAACAAAGCAGTAGAGTTGCTTACATAATTTACCATAAAATAAGAATTCTGAAAAATAATAGATGTATAAAATGCTGATTTGAATGTATAGAAACTAATTAGAATTCAAATGTCAGCATTCAGATCAGTTGGAAAATATGTTTGAGATGATTTTTAAAGCAAAGTAATTATCTTCAACAGTAGTGATAATGTGTAGAGAATTTGCCTTTTAGTTTTTAGATTTTTGCTAGTTTTCTTGAAAGACGGGAAGGAGAAACACTTTTGTAGCTTGGGTACAGTTCAGAGGTGCAGGGCTCTCTGTAGTGCTGGACCCTCAGTTTGAGCCCCAACACTGAAAAAAACGAGATAATCTTTCTTTTCTTCATCTTGAGATGAATTTTGTATTTTTTTTTTTTTTTTGAAGAATTCTTAGCACTGTAGCTCTTGTTGGCTTAGAACTTAGAATGTAGACCAGGTTGGCCTCAAACTCTCCCTTCTGAGTGCTAGGATTACAGATAGTCACCATCTAATTTCTTTTGTATTTTACTAATGTAGGATTCCGCTTCTGTCTTACTTTTTACAAATTTAATGTTACTGTTGTATGTAGTTGATGGATATATGTGAGCAGATGAGTGGTTGGGGCCAATTGCCTTTTCTCTAGAGAAAGTACAAACATTAAACAGTTTAAGGATATTGTAAAACCTGGGTGGTAAAAATTATGTCTATGTGTCACAATAAAGAATGTAGTAAGATTAGCTGGGTGGTGGTGGCGCACACCTTTAATCCCAGCACTCGGGAAGCAGAGGCAGGCGGATCTCTGTGAATTCAAGGCCAGCCTGGTCTACAAGAGTTAGTTCCAGGACAGACTCCAAAGCTACAGAGGAACCCTGTCTCGAAACCACCCCAAAAAACAACATAGGATTGGAGTTTCCTGTATGAGAATTTAAATTCGGGGCATTGTACATGCTAGGTAAATACTCTGTCACATTATATTCTCAGTCCAAGAATTTGGATTTTGTTTTGATCTTTTGAGATAGCATCTTAACTAGCCTAAGATGTCCTTGAACTCAATTTTGTAGCTTATGGTGTCCTTGAACTCTTGACCATTCTGCCTCAACCTCCAAGTTAATGTGAACTTTAGACTTAAGCAGTCCTGACTACGGACGAGGACTTCTTTAGTGGCAGGCATTCTGAACAGTGGTCGAGAGAAAGTCCCACTAACGTTGTTAAATTCAACTTTAGAGGAGATGGTAAAACACTGGGCTTTTGATTTTCTTCTGTACTAAAGATCAAACCCAGAATTTCCCAAGACTGCTGGAAAATTGCTACTACTGAGCTACACTGTTCCAGCCCCTACAGACACAAACTGTCCAGAAAACATCTTGTTAAGGGTTTCATACACTTACAATTAGTACTAGTAGAGCCCATTCTTGAGTTCCAAAGAAGACAAGTACCCTTTTAGTGTTTCAGGCTGTGTAATAAGTAAGCATTTGATTCTAAGCAGTCTTAAAGAGACAGTCAGATGTGAAGAAGGTTGGATGGCCACTTATTTCATTACTCTCTTTGACCTTGCTTTAACAGGTTTTAATGATTAAGTTTTATTGACTTTTCCTTAGGTCTGATGAATGGGTCCTGAAAGGAATTTCAGGCTATATTTATGGACTCTGGATGAAGAAAACTTTTGGTGTTAACGAATATCGCCATTGGATTAAAGAGGTAAACAAGAGCTAGATTAATTTTCCACTTATAAGTCAGTAATGTATGTGAGTGTTTTCCTGATTTCCTAGTCTCCTGTCCTTTATTTTCTATTTATTTATTTTGTGTGTTGGGTGCATGTGTGGTCAGAAGATTATTCACTAGAATTGTTTCTCTCCTTCCTCTGTGAGTCCTGGGCTCAAGCTCAGGTGCTCAGGCTTTTTGCAGACTCTTACCCACTGGGCCTTCTTGCCAGCCCTCTTGTCCTCCAGTGATTGTAAAATACTTCTAAATGTCATTTGAAAAATAGTGCTTTTCAAATAAAATTAAATTACCAAAAAAAGATTATAGCTGCTTCCTGCATTGGTTTCCAAGTCCTGACTGGGTAAGGATGGTATAGTGGCAGTGCCTGCTCCACTCGGGGTAGAGGCTCATGACTCCTTCAGTGTGAGTGGTGCAGTCTTCAGTATCCACCTTCACGTGCTCTGTCATCACCACATAGCTTCCTTGTATTTAAAGATAAAGGAAAAATGAAAAGAGTATTTATATATCTTTTCTTAAGTACATAGATACTTCATTGATTTCATTAGATTTGATTAGATCCTTAAATTCATTATTTTTAGGTAGAAAAATCCCCACTTTAATATATCCTCATTAATTAATTAATTAATTAATATCTTCATTAAATTAACGTTCTATTCAAAAACTTGTTGGAGGGATGACACACTTAGCACTGGGAGTGCCATTCTTCATGTGGAAGGAATAACATCACTTAACAGTGCATAAGAAGATATTATAATAAAAATAGTACTCGGATGAAAACAGTCTGTCTTAATTCTCCTACTCTCCACACTTTACATATGAAGAAACTAAGACACATAGAGGTTAAATTATTTAGTAAAGTGCATGGCTGATCAGCTGTATTGCCAGGATCCAGTTAGCTTCTAATCATCTTATGATGCTGTTTACCACTTCTCTGCTGTCTATACTATTTAAACCATTCACGAATTTCCAGCATAGTTAGGATGTTGTTTTTTTCAAGCTTTTTCTTTTTTTTTTAATAGGTGTTATATGTTAGAAAAGAATAGAGGAGTTTTAAATTGATAGATTATCAGCATTATTCAGTCTCACTTCTTAACTGCTTTAGTCCTCAGATTCAAAATACTGAGAGGGACTAAGTCAATTTAGAAGACAATTCAGAGGAGCAGAAGCGCCGTAAGGAAAAGTTGCTGACCTGCTGTTGAGCCCTGAAGTCACAAAATACAGAGAAATTTTTGGATCTTACTATCCAGCTAGCTTGAGTAGCTTGCTCTATTTATAAAAACAAGAAGTAGTCTCCAGCTGTAGTTTGCTTCTATTACATTTTCATCTGATTCCACAAAAGGACATTTGTGGTCTAGTACTAAAGATTGTTGTGTGAAGAAGTTTTCACTGACTCTTAATTTGTATCTTTTTTAGGAGCTGGATAAAATAGTGGCATATGAACTGAAAACTGGAGGAGTTTTACTACATCCCATATTTGGTGGTGGGAAAGAAAAGGATAAGTATGTTTTTGTTCTGAGATGATAATATAAACCTCGTTTCGTAGGCTACTTCTTAAGAGCACTTGTGTGTCTCTTGAGGCCTAGGAAGGCCAGAACCATAATGATGGTGTGATACCACAGACTGGTCGTATGGTCAGTGCCCCTCGTTACTGTTGTGTCATATGAGATGACTACAAGTGAATTCAAACTTAGAAATGTTTTCTGTTCAACATGCTAACTTTTCTTCTTTCTTTCTTTTTTTAAGATTTTATTTATTTATTATGTATACAACATTCTGCCTCCATGTATGCCTGCAAGCCAGAAGAGGGCGCCAGATCTCATTACAGATGGTTGTGAGCCACCATGTGGTTGCTGGGAATTGAACTCAGGTCCTCTGGAAGAACAGTCAATGCTCTTAACCACTGAGCTATCTCTCCAGCCCCATGCTAACTTTTCTAATTCTACTTCATTATACTACTCTTGTTAAAACTTAAAATCTATGAAAATAGTTATTTTGCTTAATTTGATGGTTAATCTTAATTGTCAACCTGATTCAGTTGAGAAATGCCCAGAAGATTGTTAGTAAAGCACACTTCTAAGTGTGTGTGAAGCTGTTTCCAGGGGGGATTAAGCAGACAAGAAGCTACTTTAATGTGGGTGCACTGTCCTGTAGCCTTAGGAGGCCCATAGTTAGCTGAGATGAAAGGGACAATGGATGAGCCCTGCAAGCCTTTTCTCTCTGCTTCCTGGTTTCCAAGAGACAGTAGCTGTGCCCCATCATGTCCTTCCCACCAAGTGTATTAAATCTGTGTTGCACTAACTACTTTTCAGCTGTTTTGTTCAGGTTTTTGTTACAGACAAGAAGTTTATTAGCACAGGAAGTTTGTACTCTCTCTAAACTGTGGTTCTTAAGCCTCTGTAGCTGAGTTTTGAAAGGAAATTTGGAACAGTTTGGAGGCATGGGTTTTGGTATCCCTAAGACTGCTTTCTGTTTAGTGGACAAATCTGTTCGGAGCTCAGAAGACCAAATGCCAGGAGAAATATGGACAGTAAAGGCCAATGTGGGAACTTTATGCTAGGACTGAGACCTATGAGGAGCTGGGCTAGAGGCCATGCATGCCAAATGACCGCAAAGAACAGGTCAATGTTTGTGAACTCTGAGATTTCAAGGTCGCTTTTGTGTAGATTTTGTTGGCTGCTTTTACGCATTTTACTGTGAAAATTGTGAGCAGGAAACTTTGTTTGCCCAGAAAGGAAACACATAAACCCAGGGCTGGGGGAGCTGACAGCTGCAGAGATTAAGATGATTAGAAGAAGCAAAAGTGCCGGGCGATGGTGGCGCACGCCTTTAATCCCAGCACTCGGGAGGCAGAGGCAGGCGGATCTCTGAGTTCGAGGCCAGCCTGGTCTACAAGAGCTAGCTCCAGGACAGGCTCTAGAAACTACAGGGAAACCCTGTCTCGAAAAACCAAAAAAAAAAAAAAAAGAAGAAGAAGCAAAAGTAGTCTGCAGTGGGACAATAGAAGAGGCCCCTTGAGGCCATTTCAGGAACTGCATAAACCTCTCATGTCATGGTGTAAGGAAAAAGATGAGAAGAAAGCTCTGGAGCTCCCTGAATGTCTGGCTTTCCAGGGATGTGATTTCCTGAGTTCAGCCATAGGGATACTGACAGGCCGTACAGGTGACATCCAGGAAGGTCTGACTGCTGGTTGAGCAGGTAGCAGACCTTGATATCAGCTGGGTGATGGCTTTGCTGTACATGGGACACAAGTTACGAGGTTATAGAGGCATGAACCCGGATTTCAGTGGAAGACCCTTGGGTAGCCTCTGAGATGGCAGTGCATAAAGGTATGAGAATGAAGCCAGAGATGGAGCCAAGACTGCAGGAAGCTGGAGTTGTAAGAACCTGCAAGGAACAGCTTCAAGCAGCCAAAACAGCCCAGACAGAGGCCGCGTGTTATCAAAGTGAGGCAGCGAGTGCCAGGGAGCAGCCAAACCTTGGGATCCATACCCGGATTCTACAATAGTCCTAGATGCTGGATGCGGAACTCTAGTGTCTAAACTTTGTTCTGCTGTGCTCTGGTTTAATTTGGTCCTGTCCTTCTGTCCTGTGCCTCTGCAAAGGAATAAGAATGTTTGCTCAGCGGTTGTATCCTAAGGGTGTTGACACAGAAACACATCTCTGACCTCTAAAGAGAATAAAAGAGATAGTTTATTCCAGAGCCAGGTAAGGATGATCGTGGCCGATGGACACAAGTGGATGCAGGTTTCCTCGAACCCCAAATTCCTGTGTGGCAGCAGTTTTATGTTAACAGAGCAAAGAAAGTCATAAATCCACATACTTTCAAATATATTGTTGGTACTCAGTGTCAGACCCAAGGATTCTCAAATGTATTACCAGCTGAGCTGCACTACAGCCTTGCCCTTGGATTTTTCTTTTTTAAAAGTTATTATTTCAATTTATGTATATGAGTGAAGTTTTTTTGGAGGGAACATCACACAGACATTGATTGTGAGACATAATTTGACACATCTTTGAAAGGTAATTAGAGCACAGTTTCAGAGTGGGTTGTGTTAAGATAATAGCAATTCTGCTCTGTATATAGAATCATAAAAAATTCTGCTTGGAGATATTTGGTGTGAAAAAGTAGTTGCATAAAAATTTACTGTAGCATTTTGGAATAATGGGAAATTTGAAGAGCTTAAATTGTTTATGTTAAATGTAAAGTCCATCTTCTACTTATTTGTTTTCTTTAGTAGCCAGATTTGTTATATTGAGTAAATTTATGTTTTTTTCCAGCCCAGCTTCTCACCTTCACTTTTCAATAAAGCATCCGCATACCCTGTCCTGGGAATACTACACTATGTTTCAGTGCAAAGCCCACCTCGTGATGAGACTGATTGAAAACAGAATCAGCATGGAGTTTATGCTCCAAGTAAGTCCTAACATTAAAGCAGTGTCTGTGTGCGTGCATATGTTGGTTACTGTTCGATTGCTGAGATAAAACACCATGACTAAGGCAACTTATTTATTTATTTATTATTTATATTTTGAAATAGGGTTTTTCTGTGTAGTCCTGGCTGTTCTTGAACTCAGAGAGCCACCTGCCTTTGCCTCCCAAGTGCTGGAATTAAAGGCATGCATGCCGCCACCTGGTGACCAAGGCAATTTATTAAAAAAGTGTTTGAGTTTAAAGTTCCAGGGGATTAGAATCTGTGACACTGGAGTGAAGGCAAGGGACAAGCAACTGGAACAGTAGTGAAGACTCGTGTTTTTATCTAAAAACAGGAGGCAGATAACACACTGAGAGCGGAGTGTGTTAAACCCTTAAAGCCTGCTCACATGACACACCTCCTCCAGAAACGCCAAACTTCCTAGTCTTCAGTCAGCTACCAACTGGTGACCAAGTATTCAGATGCCTGAGACTCATGGAGGACATTTCATTTAAATCACCACATTCTTCTCCTTGTCTCTCATAGTTTTGTGGCCATATCATCTGCAAAGTACATCTAGTCCAACTTCAGAAGTTCCCACCGTCTCTCATAGTCAAGACACTGTTTCAAAGTCCAGATTTCTTCAGAGACTCCAAATGCAGGGATTAAAGGCATGTGCCACCACTGCCGTCAAGTGCATTTGGGGGGCAGAGGCAGGGGGATCTCTGAGGCAAACCTGGTCTACAGAGCAAATTCCAGGACAGCCACACTACACAGAGAAACCCTGTCTCAAAAAAAAAGGGGCAAATTGCATAATTCTAACAGATAATGGTACATAATAGACATTCTCATTCCGCAAAGGAGGAATTTAAGGGGTTTAGGTGGCTCCGCCCTTCCTGCTTTGCTGCCTGTAGCACACTTCTGTCTCCTGCGCTCATTCCCTCCCTGTTTATAGCTCTCCTTGGCAGATGTTCATGGTTCTAGCACCTACAAATTTTTGGGGTCTCCAGGACAACTCAGTTTTCACATTTTTAGCTTCATGCAGTGGCCTCTGAAGGCCACAAACCTAACCTTAACTATTCTCCTTACCACCAGATAAAGATTCCACAACTAGTTACTTTGTTGCTATCGTTAGGTTTTGCCATGTTTTAAAGTTTTAGTACAAGTGGTTACAATATAGGAGATGAAATAGTAGAGAAAGATAGTGGATCACTTGTGTAAATATATATATATGCTTTTGGTTTTCTCCTTCCCCATTCCATTCTTCTTTTTTCTTTTTCTTTAATTTTCTTTTTCTCTTTGAAATACTGAGGATCAAATACATGGTCTTGCACATACTAGGCCAATAGGTCCCACTGAGGTACATTCTCAAACAGATAGATGCATTAAATAATAACAGCTAATTTTCCCTGATTGATAAAATTCTTAAAGGCAGGCTTAAAAGAAAAACTTTTAAAAAATCATTTTTGCTGAGAATGTAGTACAGTGGAGTGCTTGCTTAATGTGAATGGAGCCCTGGGTTTAACTCCTGATATCATAAAAATGGAAACATACATTTTTTCTAAAGGTTGAAAAACAGAAATATAAAATAAGAAAAGTGTGCCATAAAAAGGGCATTTATACTTTTTAGAATGTAGATATTAATTAGTATTCTCATTTATGAATTTCCTTTTGTACTGTGATACCCTCACATGTGCTAGGAGAATGCCATCCCACTAAGCCATAGCTCCACTCCTCTTCCATGTTCCTTTTTTTAAATTTAATTATTTCATTTATTTATTTTCCCAAAACAGGGTTTCTCTGTGAAACATTCCTGGCTGTCCTGGAACTCACTCTGTAGATCAGGCTGGCCTCGAACTCACAGACACCCACCTGCCTCTGCCTCTTGAGTACTATGACTAAAGGTGTGTGCCACCACTGCCTGGCTATATTCTGTTTTTTTAAAACAGAAAAACATGCAAGATGATTTATGACATGCCTAACATAAGAGTACTAGGCTCCTAATGAATATTCCTAGTTTTGAATTCCTTTATAAAATTTGACAGGTATTATATATTGTGCTTCTAATTCTTATGTGCAAATTTTTAGCATTCAGTAATGTTTCTATGAACAGTATTCTTATGTCCTGTTTAAATTTGTATGTTTCTCTTGCTTTTAGTATTTAACTCAAAAAAATATGCATGTTACATAATTGCTGTCTTCTGTAAATGATCCCATAAAGATCCAGTGCAGACTAGGTGCAGTATCCAGTTGGAAACAGTACTGTGTGGCCTTCTGTCCTTGCAGGTTTTCAATAAACTACTAAGTCTGGCTAGCACTGCTTCGTCTCAGAAGTTCCAGTCACACATGTGGAGCCAGATGCTGGTTTCCACCTATGGATTTTTGAAATCGATTTCCAATGTCTCTGGCAAAGACATCCAGCCCTTAATAAAGCAGTGGGTGTATCCTTTTTAGTAGGGGCTCAGCAAAGCAGGGAAAGGAATACGCTGTGTGAAAGATGGAAAACGGAGGTGTCCATTGCTATTTCTTAAAATTAGAAATAATTGGCCTGTGACGCGGATCTTCTAAAGTTCCTTTTTAAAAACTGAGTTGGGCTCATATATAAACATGGGTGTTTATATTTATAAAATTTGGCTTAGTTTGTGCTAGTCCATATGAACGGAGAGGTAGATTGTATGGTGATACGGTAAGTACTCTAGCAGACAGCCTATAGCAGTACTTGTAAGATGAAATGGTCTGGCGACTTTTACATGTGCTTGGAGTGTGGCTCAGCTTGAGTGGTATCTTGGAACTTGACAGTTTTTGCATTTTCCACTTCAGGGTACTATTAATAATCCAGAGGAGTGGTGTTACTTTAGAAACACAGGCTCGTCAATGTTTCAAAAATTTTATTTAATCTGGGAAACATTTTTCACAAGAATTTTGAATAGTTTGCCACCTGGGATATAATGAAGTGTACTTTGATCTAGTGGGAATGCATTTGAAAATTGTTAATATAATAAGCTTTTTTAAAAAAAAGAACATTTTCATTTTAGTATGTAAAAATTCCTTTACAATTCTTCAGAGACCAGAGTGGAGTAGTAAAATTTTACGGAAGTTTTGCATTTAATAGAAAGCGAAACGTTTTGGAACTAGAAATAAAACAAGATTACACATCTCCTGGAACTCAGAAGTACGTGGTAAGTGTTTTCCTAGAAGAGTGTGGTGCCCGACTGCGGTTCCGGTGGAGGAAGGGCCTTCAGGCTGGGCGAATGATGAATTTGCAGTGAGTCCTTGAAGGGAAGAGGCTGCAGAGAGTTCAGAGCACTCGTCCTCAGATTCCCGTCCTTGGCACCAACTGCCGTCCCTCTCCGTCACTATGTACTGCATATAGCAGAATTTTATATCATGACTTGCTTGCCTTTAAATTTAAGGATGTGCGTTGGCCATTTTCTAGCAGTTTTAATTGTACCACGAATAATAAAAACCCAGAGACAGATATTGGGGTTCAACCAGAAAAGCAAATCAGCCAGCCACTAGTGAAGTCTTACCTCTACCAAGGCTGGGTGACCACAACTAAGCAGACTGTCTCTCTCTCTCCCATTCTATATTCCCTTTGGTGCTGGCGTTAAAGGTGAGTCTCTACCATCTGGATTTGTTTCTGCATTGATCTTGTGTAGTCCTGGGTGGCCTTGAACTCACAGAGATCCATCTGCCTCTGTCTCCCAAATCCAGAGATTGAAGGTGTGTGCCACCACTGCCTGACTTCTAGTGACTTAGCTTTACCCTTCTGGCTTTTAGGCAAGCTTTATTTATTAAAACATAAGTAAAACATCACTATACTTAATGGTGTGTTGTTGCTGTTGGTTTTTTAAAGGGACCACTTAAAGTGACAGTGCAAGAGTTAGATGGATCCTTCAACCATACCTTGCAAATTGAAGAAAACAGTCTCAAGCATGATATACCCTGCCACTCTAAAAGCAGAAGGTAGGTAGTGAGTCAGACGACCTATAAGCTGGAGATGAAACTGAAAATCCCCTTTGTAAAAATGCCTGAATAAAATTCTAGTTGTACAGCACCTGTTTACAGGAAGAGCGTCTTACCTGCTAGCTTTTTCTCCTGTGGTCCTTCATGTTAGCATTACCACACATACTTTGTTTGCATCTGATTTTGGTGCTTTTGAAATAGGAGCTCATGTAGCCCTACTAGCCTTCGTCTTATTTCTACCTTCCAAATATTAGAATCGCAGGCATGCGCCCTACACACCCAGCTCTTGCTTTCTGTTGTGGGAATATTTCTATCTTTGGAATGATTTTTTTAATATATATATTTATTTTATTTTTAGGACATAGTATCACTCTATAGTTCAGGCTGGCCTAGAACTCACTAGGTACACTATACTAATGTAATTCTATGCCTCTGCTGCCCAAGTGCTGGCATTTAGACTTTTGCTATTACGTCTGGCCTTAAATAAATTTTTTATTTGCTTTTTTTGTTGTTGTTGATGAGAGAGAGGGGGTCTTATGTATTCCAGACTGATTTGCTTTCAACACCCACTTTCTCCAGCTTCAAGGTAGATTTTCTTGTTTTTATACTCCGTTTCATTGTATATTTACTCTTGTTTGACATATCTTTTAGCGATTCATAAAGTCCTTTATTTGAACTTTGGCTGCTCGGTAGCTCCATTCTGATTTGGAAATTCCACGGTTTTCAATTGTACTTTTCTTTAAATATAGGAATAAGAAGAAAAAAATCCCACTGATGAATGGCGAAGAAGTTGACATGGACCTTTCTGCAATGGAGTAAGTTATCTAAAAGTATGTAATTATCTTTGAAAGGCGTGTTTTTAAAACCATTTAAAGTCAAGCAAAACTGTTAGAAAGAAATTCAGTCCCATTAACTCATTGAAGAAAGAACATGCTCAGACTGGATGAGAAGAGATGCAGTAGTGTCGGCACGGGCACAGCCTCACTGCACAGCCTCTGGCCTCTCTTGCTGGTGCTTCCCTACTCAGTGCTCTCAAACCGATGTGCATGTGACTCACTAGAGCGATCTTAAAGCGCCAGTTCCAACTCAGTATGTTCCTTGTGGGCCGAGGTTTAGATTTCAGGTGAGCCCAGGGTGATATTGATTGTGTTTGGGGCAGTGCTCCAGAGCATGGTGAGATGTCTCTGTGCTTGCAAGCTGTGTGAGTACCACTCTTCTACATTATGTTTACTGTTAGTCTATTGTAGCCCAGGTGGTTTTTACTGAGCCTGGCCTTTTTGTTTTAACTTTATTTTACTTGCACAAGTGTGTTGTACTTGCATGTATGTCTTGTATGACATGCATGCCTGGTGCCTGTGGAAATCAAAAGAGGGCACCAGATCCCCTGGAACTGGAGTTGTAGACAGCCTCGAGCTATCGTGTGGGGACTGGGACTTGAACTTGGGTCTTTTGTAAAAACAACAAGTATTCTTAACCACTGAGCCATCTCTCCAGTCCCTGGACTTCTTGATACTCCTGTTTCTAACTCCCCACCTGCTAGGATTATAGCTGATTGTGATATTGATTAATATTTCTTTTTTTGGTTTTTCGAGACAGGGTTTCCCTGTAGTTTCTAGAGCCTGTCCTGGAACTAGCTCTTGTAGACCAGGCTGGCCTCGAACTCAGAGATCCGCCTGCCTCTGCCTCCCGAGTGCTGGGATTAAAGGCGTGTGCCACCACCACCCGGCTTGATTAATATTTCTTAAGTATAATTTTACACCGAGTATGTCATGAGCACCCAGTACTGAACTGAATTATTATTACAAAGTGGCATTCTTTTGATCAAACTATTGACATAGACTTGATTCTTACTTTGCATATTACTTGAGAAATAGATAAGAATAAAGTGATGGGCCTTTAAATTATGATTTCAGAACTTTCTTGAGAAAGATATTTTGAGTCTAGCTTTTGGGTTTTTTGTTTATTTGTTTGTTTGTTTTTCAATGCAGTCATAACTGTCTTGAAACACATTTTGTAGACCTGGCTGGCCTCAAACTCTCAGAGATCTGCCCACCTCTGCCTCCTGAGTGCTGGGATTAAAGGCGTGCACCACCACTGTTGGGAGAGCCTAGATACTAATGTCAACTAAAATTAATTCAGTAAAATAAACGCTCCCTTTCTTTATTTTTACTAAGGGGTAATGTTCATAACTATAGTCAGGTATAGGAAGTTAAAGAAAGTTTGTATCATTTACATTTTGGCATCTTATATAATTGCAGATAAAAATTGCCACAGTAATATTTTCAGTGGAAAATTTGAAATTTGGTATCCGATGTGGCAACTCTTTGTATCTTTAAAGATCTTGTTAGTAAGATTGTGAGAAAGTTAGCTTAACACAGTGAAAAGTTGGTTGAAATTTTAAAATATGACTATAATAAACTCTGAGGCCGAGTCATGACTGCTTTGTTTTTATTTCCGTAGGTGAGTTTTAAAGTTGTAAACTTGTGTTTTCTCTAGCGCTGATTCCCCTTTGCTGTGGATAAGAATAGACCCAGATATGTCCGTCCTGAGGAAGGTGGAGTTTGAGCAGGCTGATTTTATGTGGCAGTATGAGCTCCGCTATGAGAGAGACGTCGTGGCTCAGCAGGAATCCATCCTGGCTCTGGAAAAGTTCCCCACCCCGGCATCGCGCCTGGCGCTCACCGACATCCTAGAGCAAGAGCAGTGCTTCTACCGAGTCCGCATGGCAGCCTGCTTCTGTCTTGCGAAGGTGAGATTACACAGGAGACTGGAAGATTGCCTCTGACTGTTGTGCACTTTACAGAGACTCTGAGAATGAACTCAGACTCACCTGAGTCTTTAACTTTTTCTTGGTAACTGTACCTTGGAAAGCTTGTACCAAATGCTTCTAACAACATTGATTTAAAAAAAAAAAAACCAAAATCTTTTGTTTGTTTGTTTTTTGAGACAGGGTTTCTCTGTAGCTTTGGAGCCTGTCCTGGAACTAGCTCTGTAGACCAGGCTGGCCTCGAACTCAGAGATCCACCTGCCTCTGCTTCCTGAATGCTGTGATTAAAGGCATGTGCCACCACCGCCTGGCCAAAAAAAAAAAAAAATCTTTGATATAAAATAGATATGTACAAAAATGGTATAATTGTTAAACAGAAAACCAAGGAGAATTTTTTTCCTTTTTAAATTGTCAACCATATATATACATATATATATATTTTAAAGTACTCATCTTTTTTTTTTTAACTTTATTTCATGCACATTGCTATAATGATGTCAGATTCTCTTGAACTGGAGCTACAGACAGCTGTGAGCTGCCATGTGGTTGCTGGAAATTGAACCCGGGTCCTCTAGAGGAACAGTCAGTGCTCTTAACCACTAAGCCATCTCACGAGCCCCTGACAACCATATTTTTAAGAGTAAGAAAAAATTGGTTAGAAATTCTGTGACTGGGACTGAGGAGATGGCTCAGTGGTTAAGAGTATTGGCTGCTTTTCCAGAGGCCCTGAGTTCAATTCCTGCATGGTGGCTCACCACCATCTGACATGAGGTCTGATGCTATCTTCTGGCCTGCAGGTATACATGCCCTGTATATATAGTAAGTAAATAAATCTTAAAAAACAATTAAATTCTGTAACTGAGGCTTGGAGATATGGCTCAGCAGTTAAGGGAACTGGCTGCTCTTCCAGAGTTTCTGAGTTCAATTTCTAGCCGCCCCATGGTGTCTAACAACCATCTATAGTGTGATCCAGTGCCGTCTTCAGGCATACAGGCATACATGCGGACAGAGCATTCATAACCATAAATAAATCTTAAAAATAGAAAAGAGAGTCTGATTGTAGTGACTTATGTTTTCTCGTGAGACTACATAAAACCAGCATATTTTACTGTCCGGTTGTGGTAGTTCTTTTATTTTGGTTTAGGAATTGAAATTAGTGGTAAATAATCTATAATAACTGTCTATGATTTAACATTCTCAAAAAGCTAATCTGTCAATGAACAGTCTTTAAAAATAAAATCTAAACCCAGAAGAGTGCAGACAGAAAGCTGAGCGGTGCTGTCTACCAAGTGCTTAACGCATCCGTTGACAGTCTTGTTCCATCTCACTGAGTCTCAGATGTTACAGAGAAAATGGGATTATTTGCTAGGAATATATTTCATTGGTGCTCTGAAGAGTTGTGATTTTTGTTAAATTCCTAGCAGAGCCATAATACTATAGGATAAAGTATTTAATCATAATTTCTTTTATTTCAGATACTTTTTATAGGCCCTAAAATTTCAATAGTAAGAGTGTTTTGTGTTTTTTGTTTTCTTGAACTCACAGAGGCCCGCCTGCCTCTGTCTCCTCAGTGCTGGTATTGAAGGTGTGCACCACTGTCCTGCACATTAATAGTTAAGGGAAGGAAAGGCTTTAAAGTTTTAAACTTTGATCTTTTCTGAAAGCCCCTTTCCCTGGGTCTCTTATGTTAATTTGTTTTCATATTTTAATAATTTATGGATTTGATGTTTTGCTTCAAGTAATCTAGTACTATCCTTGCTTACTTAAACATAGCATTTGCTTGGTACATGAAGTTCAGTGTTTCTTTTCCTTTATTTCTGTCTTTTGTAATCTTGGGATATTTAGATATTCTTTATCTATGAAGCCCGGGCTTCTTTTCAGGTGCCCAGGTCAGTTTTAAATAGCTAGAATCGCAGTGGCACTGTTTTCTGGGCAGCTGCTACAGCATGGCGGGCTTGCAGTACTCTTGTGGCCTCATCAGCTTCGGAGTGAGAGACACTGGACACTCAAGCCTGTGTTCTAGTTCTGAGTTAGTGGTTGCCAACAAAGTGCCAGAGATTTTCACCAGCAAGAGTAGGGTGCGTGGCTTGAGTAAGAGAAAACAGCCATTCATTCAACATTAGCTTCTGCTCTTGGGTAGGGGACAGATAAAAATGTGGGAGCACTTAAAGGCCTTGTACATAACTTGGAGTAGGGGTAGAGGAATGTACCCTAGACTGGCCTAGAACTTATATTCACCAGTATTCATCTTCAAATAAATAATGCATCATATTTAGCTTCATTTTACCTTGAGTAGACTGAAAAACATTTAAAATTCACAGTAATGTTTTTATCTTATAAGCTTAAAATATCAGAATTACATCTACCTAAGTGGATAGGGACAAACCAGTCAGAGAATCCTTTGCAAGTATGCATTCCTTAAACAGAAGAGGATGCTGGCATTTAGACATTAACTTGTGCACAGTGGCTGTAAGTGCACATAGGAGTGGGGCTTTTGGTTTATCTTGGGTTGGTTTGTTTGTTTGGTTGGGTTTTTTTTGGTGGGGGAGTTTGTGTATTTTCCTGGGAACGGGTAATAAAAGACCAGCTTCTATTAATTTCCAAGAACTGTAGTGTTGGCTTTTAGAAAGCCATTTTGCCTTCAAAGTGTATTTATAATGGTGATGGGAAGCACTGCATTCTCTGATTCTTTACAGATTGCAAACTCAATGGTGAGCACATGGACGGGACCACCAGCCATGAAGTCTCTCTTTACTCGAATGTTTTGTTGTAAAACTTGTCCAAACATCGTGAAAACAAACAACTTCATGAGTTTTCAGAGTTATTTTCTACAGAAGGTACTGGTACTCCTTGCTTCTCTTTGTTCTTTTTTTTTTTTTTTTAATATTTATTTATTTATTATGTATACAATATTCTCTCTGCATGTATGCCTGGAGGCCAGAAGAGGGCACCAGACCTCATTACAGATGGTTGTGAGCCACCATGTGGTTGCTGGGAATTGAACTCAGGACCTTTGGAGGAGCAGGCAATGCTCTTAACCGCTGAGCCATCTCTCCAGCCCTTCTCTTTGTTCTTAGTGATGTTTTTATAATAAGCAAACTAGTGATGCTCACCTAGTATGAATTTTTTATCCACAAACTCTTGTATATGTATTTAACTTGGAGATTATTCATATGATAGGTGTGTATTTCTTACAAGTCTGCCTCTGCTCTGAAGTTTCCTAAAATTTTATGTGGTTACTAATTTTTTTCAACTTTATACAAATAATATCACTTGTAACATGAAGAGAAATGAATGCCCTTTGGTTGGTGACCTGTGGAGCTGAGGTATGGAGTATGTGCACACCTTCTGATAGATGGCCTTCTAGAATGGGGGCAGTACATTCAGAATCAGAAGCAGAAACTCAGAAGCACCAAGGCTTTGCTTGCTTGTTTAGATACAGGTGTCATGTCGCCTTGGCCACCTACAAGGTGCTGCACAGGGAGGGCAGTGCCAGCCACAGCTCTGCTAGATGCCACATTTATTTTTTTAGAATTAAGAAATTAGACTTAGGTGTATAGAGTGTGTTTAATGTTAAACTTGCAGAAAGTTTTCTGTAAATGAGAGGTTAGAGGGAGAGTGGAAGTGTGGGTACATTGAAGCATGGGAAGGTGACTAGTTGTTGAGTGGTTTGGAAATCATTTACACAGTTTGTTAGTCTGAAGGATGAAGACTAAGGTTAGATTAAGTAACTCAAACTAGTAATGAAGTGTGGAGTTAGAGAAGAGAAAAGAAATGAAAGTGACGTCTCAATCTGAATTGAAGAGGGGGGCAGCTGCTGAGAACAAAACCGAGAAAAGAATCACTGGGATTTGTTTTGTTCCATGTGGAAGATTAGGAACCTCCAGGCATATTTGATATAACGGAAGCCAGAGGATAAAGTTAATATAAAACACAGGCCAGGCTTTGAACAGAAGGGAGGACATAAGAGGTAAATAGAAGAAAAGGTATGAACACAAGTTTTTTCCTCAAGCCTTTAGAAAGGAAATTTTCTTTGAAGTGAAACTGTTCCTGTAGCTTAGAAGATTGTGGAAGAACAGCCCAAAGCAATAAAAGATCCCAGAGATTGTTGTGGGACACTTTTAGGGCAGATCGGGGCAGGGCTGTTACACTCTTGCAGCGGAGATTATCAGCACAGAGCACAGACCTTCTCAAGCTGGCACCTTCAAGGTTCTGTCAAAGGAGGGGACTCGCTAGACCCCACCCTCCCTTAGGGCATCAAGGCTGCTGATGACTGAGAGTGGGAGAGCTGCTTTCTTCAGTGGTGTAGCGACTGGAAAGGTGCCATGTTCCCATAAGCCACCCTAATTAAACTCAGTGGGTCACCCAGAAATAAAGTAGTAAAGAAAGAAAAACAGACAAGATAGTGGGAGGGGGAGTCCTGACTGGAGAGAGAAGTAGGATTAGCAGGAGCTGGTGGTGGGGCTCTGGTTAGAGGGGTAAAAACATGAAAGAAAGGTAATATGGAGGTTAGAGATTTTGTGTAGCCCTAGGCTGACTTTAAACTCACAGAAATCTGCCTGCCTCTGTCTCCACAGTGCTGGAATTTAAAGGCATGCACAACCACTACTGGCCTGGCTTTTTTTCTAATAAAAAAGATTGACTGGACAGGATAAGAACATGTGTATCGTAAAGATAATTATAAGGCCTTTTTTTTTTTTTTTTTTTTTTTTTTTTTTTTTTTTTTTTTTTTTTTTTTTTTTTTTTTTTTTTTTTGAGACAGGGTTTCTCTGTGTAGCTTTGGAGCCTGTCCTGGAACTCACTTTGTAGACCAGGCTGGCCTTGAACTCGCAGAGATTTGCCTGCTCCTGCCTCTGGAATGCTGGGATTAAAAGTATGTGTCACAACCATCTGGCTATAAATAAAGCTAGTTTTTTGTTGTTGTTGTTTTATTTCATTGTTTGCATGTATTGCTTCCAAAATGAGTTTGTGTGTGTGTGTATTAGGTTGTAGTGTAAAGTTTATTTCTTTTCTTTTTTTTTAATATTTATTTATTTATTTATTTATTTATTTATTTAGTATACAATATTCTTTCTGTGTGTATGCCTGCAGGCCAGAAGAGGGCACCAGACCCCATTACAGATGGTTGTGAGCCACCATGTGGTTGCTGGGAATTGAACTCAGGACCTATGGAAGAGCAGACAATGCTCTTAACCTCTGAGCCATCTCTCCAGCCCCTAAGTTTATTTCTTATTGTGGGTTGAAGTAGGAAATTGGGAAGATAATGCGTTTTTATGTAACACTTTGTAGTTGGCAGAAGAAAAGAGTGCCTAACTCAAACACTTACATTTCCCTTGTTAAGGTGCAGAGTAGGCAGAGAACAGATTTTCCTGTACGCAAAAGGAACTTTCCCTGCATTAGTACCTGTTCTCATTGCTGTGACAAAGGCAGCCGAAGGAAGGCAGGGTTTGTCGTGGCTCACAGCTGGAGAGGGTGTAGTCCATCTGGTAAGAGAAACATGAGACAGCCTGCCGCAGCTGGTCACAGTGCAGCTACAGTCAGGAAGCATTGAAATATCAATGCTGGTTCTCAGCTTACTTTCTCCTTATTTGTTCTGGAATTTCAGTCTGTGGGATCGTGCCACCCACAGGATGGATCTTCCTACCTTCAGCTAAAGCTCTGGGAAATGCCCTCAGAGGTGTGCCCAGAAGTGTGTCTCCTAGGTGACTCTAGATCAGTCACACTGGCAGTAAAGATTAACTGTCACACTACAGTTGATTCTGTTTATTACCTCTGTATATTGCCCCTTTTTACTTGAGACAGGTTTTCTTGCTCTGTAGCTCAGGCTAGCCTGGAACTCCTAATCTTCCTTCCTCTACCTCCAGTGTGCTGGCATTAACAAGAATGTACCACCGTTCTCGCTGCTGCTCTTTTAAACAAGAAAATGAGTCATTTATTTTTTGTTGTCCAGTTTACAAGGGAAAGTCTTATCTCTTCCATGTTCTAAGGAGGACCAAGATTTCTGTGCATCTACTCTTCTATCTGGGCTTAAGTAATTAGCTTTTTTTTTTCACTAGCAGAACTTGCTATTTTGTGTCATGTTTCCACTAACAGAAAGTTGCTTATAAAATTTTAGAAAGAAGACAGGTACGTTGAATTTTAGGTACTATCTGCCCTTAGTTCAAGGGCTGCTAAGCTGTATTTTGTTTAATTCCTCTGCCCATGTGTCATTGAGCCTTAAAATGATCACGAGGAAGCAAACTAGACAAAGATATGCAGAGTAGTGGATAGTGAAGGTGGCAGTTAGAATGAACCAGTGCTGAATCGTATACCCATTCCACTGTATCACTTAGAAATGGATTAAGACCATTTATATTATATATACTTTCTTCCAGCAAGTGAGGGCTAAGGCACATAGCCTGTAGAATATGTCCAATCATGAAAATAATCCCTGGATTTCTTACCCGTTTCAGCAGTGATGCTTTTAGATGGGTGTATAGTGGGAGATGGGGTATTAGGCTCCATCTGGATGTCTGTGTTAATCCCTGAGTAATTCTCTTCATAGCCCAAATTGCATATTAATGAAGTTGAGTTGTGTGCTTAAAACTCTTTTCTTTTTTTTTTCTTTTTTTGTAGACTATGCCAGTTGCCATGGCTTTGTTAAGAGATGTGCATAATCTTTGTCCCAAAGAAGTTTTAACGTTTATTTTAGACTTAATCAAGTACAATGACAACAGGAAAAATAAGGTATGGCATTTTACTCAATGACTAGTGATACTTGTTTTAGGGTATTATGTGGGTGCCTTCATCTCCAGAACTGCAATAAAAGGAAGGAAGAATACTGTTTGTAGAGTCATTCGTGCGTCATTTATTGTGTCTGCATGCATGTGTGTATATGTTTGTGTGTGTGTGTTCTTTTTTCTTTTTTTAAAGTGTGTATGTATACATGCATTCAGCTTGTCTGTATATGCACTGTGTGCAGGAGCTCATAGAGGCCAGAAGAGGGTACAGAGCTCTGGACCTGGAGTTAGAGGGTGTTTGAGCCTCCATGTAAGTGCTGAGAACCAAATTGCAGTCCTCTGTTAGAGCAGTAAAATGCTCTTAAACACTGAGCTAAGTAAGCCACCTCTCCAGACCCCTAGGTGCATCTGCCTGTTCCTTTTGTTGATAATTTTCCTCAGTTATATGGTGATCTTTAGATATGGTATGCTTATACTTAAGTAGAATGCTAGGTGATTGGAAGGTTCGTATTGATGACAGGACTTGTAGACTAATACTTTATTCATTTTGTAGGTGTATCTGTTGGTGGTGTGCATACGGGTCTGTGTGTTTAAGAACATTTGTGTGGGGGGTTGCATGTTTCTTTGTGTGCCCCTGCATCCAGACACTGGGATTGATCTCAGGTGACTTCTTGATTGATGTCTCTCACTGGAATCCAGAGCTTGCCAGTTTGGCTAATTGAGCTGGTCAGCTTGCTTTAGGGATTCTGCTCTACCTTCTGAGTGCAGGGCTTTCAGGTGGGTTCCCATCCTGCCTGGGTTTATGTAAATACCGGGGACTTGAACTCTAGTCCTCATACTTGATAAAGGGATTGGGGGGACCCAACAGAGTTTTAATATTTATTTTAGACTTAACAAAGTCTAAGTACAAGCTCCTTATCCACTGAACCATCTTACCAGCTCCTAGTAGACTACTAATCTTTGTTTTTCTTTTTTGGACAATCTGTGATCTGGTTAGGAGATTGTAGGAGGATCTTAGACATAGTATTAAATATACTAATAGATCACTGATGAGTACAGCATTTTCCCCTTTTTTCCAAATCATAAGTCTATACAAAGGATAGGTTGGTATTTACTAGAAAACTTGGTGATAGATGCATTATGTTTTCACTGTGTGTGTGTGTGTGTGTGCGTGTGTGTGTGTGTGTGTTGCTGGTGATGAAGTCAGGGCTTTGTGCCTACTAGAGATGTTCTCTGCTTACTTCTGACCTGAGATGATTTAAAGTTATATGTGTTGTTTTACTATCTCATGAAAAGGCTTAATTGTATTTGTTCTTAATTATTCTTTGGCTTAGTTTTCAGATAACTATTATCGTGCAGAAATGATTGATGCTCTGGCTAATTCTGTTACACCTGCTGTCAGTGTGAACAATGAAGTTAGAACTTTGGATAACTTAAATCCTGATGTTCGGCTAATTCTTGAGGAAATAACCCGGTTTCTGAATATGGAGAAACTTCTCCCAAGTTACAGACACACTATCACCGTCAGGTGCTGTTCTTTGCTGCTTCTTTAAATGTGTCTTATTTCCACAACTATACCATTATTCCTATTCTATTAAATTGGGGAAAGTAAAAATAAGAAATTTTTAAATTAAATTTTTTGTTGCTGTCATCTCCAGATAAATTGATATTTAGAAAGTAGCCTTTAAAGTTTTAATCTTTGTAATATAGTTTTAAATTTATATAATACAGTTTCCATTATTTGTATCCTCTAATTTTCTAAAACATATGTTATTTTCTCCTGTTGTGGATATACACGTATACACACACACGCAAGAACATGGTCCGTGGGGCACTTGTGCTGTGATGCTTTTGTCATGGTCAGAGAGCATCTTTGTGGGTTTGGTTTTCGCTTTCCACCTTTGCGTGGACTCGGGATGGAACCCAGGTTCCCACGATTACGCATGTCAAGTGCCTTCACCTGCTGAGCTGTTTAACCAACCCTAGAAATTCTTCATAAATTATTTTCTTGGGATCATGTTTTATAACAATCACTATTGTGTAAAGAGCCCCATTTGGGTCTTTGAGGCAGGTCTCATGTAGCCCAGCCTATTTAGCCATGGATTACTTTGGTGACTCCTGATCCTCCTGCCTTCACCTTTCAGTGCTGGCGTGCGACCAGACCTAGTTCGTCAGCCTTCTTTCAGAACTGCACTTCTCTGTCGGCTTTTGTTTGAGTTTGCTAAAAGTTGATTACTGATTATAAAAAAAATTAGCTCCCTTATTTATTTTAGTTTCTTTTTTATTTTGAGATAGGATCTCACTATGCCTTTCAGACTGACCTATAGACCACTGGCTTTGAACTCCAGAGATTTGCTTGCCTCTGCCCCACACCAATCTTACCCCTGACCCCCACTTGAGCAAATGTTGTGTGCCAACACCCAGCTAAGCTTTTCCCATTTTTATAGTGAGTAAATAATAGATTTCTGAAGAACATACTCTATTTAAAATTATTAATGTTTTATTCATAAGTACTTTTTTCTGAAGTCGTGCTTTGTTGACATATGTGTGGATCTAAGATTCCAAACATGTTGAAATTAGTTTTATGGTATTCAATATTACTATTAAAATTTTATCAAACATTGAACATTACAGAATTGAATGTGCACAAATCCTGAAGTCTTTTTGTTTTGTTTTGTTTTTAAAGGCAGGTTTCTCTTTGTAACCATAGTTGTCATGCAACTCTGTAGACCATACTGAACTCAAACTCATATCTGCCTCCTGAGTACTGGGATTAAAGGTGCACACTACCACCACCAAGTTTAGTATATTTTCAACAACCACTGTCTAGCATGTCATGAATATTTTTAAAAATTGATTCTATTTGATTTTATGTTTGTGACTTTGCCTGCTCGTATGTCTGTGCTTGTGGGCATCAGATTTGGTAGAGACAGGTGTGAGCTACCTCACACTTGTAGGTGCTGACTGGGAATGGAATCCTAGTCCTCTGGAAGAGCAGCCAATGCTCCTAACTACCGAGCCATGTCTGCAGCCCCTGAAATAAAGATTTTAACTGACTGACCAATGAATCTCTAATACCTAGGTAATAGTAATAAATTTAGTTCATGATACTTCAAAGGTTGTAATTAACTTTTTTCTCACTAGCTGTTTGAGAGCCATAAGGGTGCTTCAGAAGAATGGGCACGTGCCAAGTGATTCATCTCTTTTCAAATCCTATGCTGAGTATGGCCATTTTGTGGACATCAGGATAGCAGCTTTGGAAGCTGTTGTTGATTACACTAAAGGTAATGCTATCCAGGTGGTACTTGTTCTGTTACGCCCAAAGTTATCACCACGAGAACCGGAGTCTGATGCAAAAGCAGAGTCTGTTTTGAGTTAACTCAGACCTCCCTGTCCATCTGGAGGAGCAGCAGCATTCTATATAACATAGTGTGGCCACCAGCTTCAGAGTAGGAAGCCAGAAGACAGTAAACCACACAGCTGCGTGAGTTTTAGAGTCTCTCCTATAGGTTGCCAGGTTGTCGTTTACATTGGGAATTAAATATCCACACAGTTCTTGAGTAACATTCTTATTTCCCCAAGATTTTATTCTGGGACAGGAATGGTTGCACATGGTTTTAGTCCTCACTCTTGGGAAGTAGAGGTTGGAGGATCTCTGGGAGTTAGAGACCAGCCTGGTCTACATAACAAGTTCCAGGCCAACGAGGGTTATATAGTGAGGGTCTATCTAAGAAAAAGAAAGTTTTATCCTTTTGGTTTTGGTTTTTGTTTGTTTGTGTGTGGTTCATGTACACTCACATACGGATTCCCACAAAGGCCAAAAGAGGTTTTCAGATTCCCAGGAGTTAGAGTTAAGGTTATTATGAGCCGCCTGACATGGGTGCTGGGAGCTGACCTGTAGTCCTCTACGAGAACAGTAAGTGCTCTTAGCTGCTGAGCTGTCTCTCCAGTCCCATTGTGTAGCATTCTTAGTGACAAAACTTGCAAAGGAAATTTTCAGGTGGAATATATGTAAACCAAAATAACAATTAAGATAGATGAATGTGTAAAATGAAGAAGCTGGTGAAAACCAGTCATTTCTATATAATAGCACTAAGCTTAAATGCTTGCTCAACTTGTGGTAAAATTCAGTGTTTATTTCAGAAATAATTGTTTAATAGTTATATGCAAGTAAAAGAAATGCACAAGTATAATATTCATCCAAAAGTTAACCTTGTAACAGAAATAATGAAAGAACAACAAAGTTGATGTATACCGAGCTCTGCTTAGAATAAAAGGAGATGGGAAGTTTCGTAGGGAGTCACAGGTTATGTGTAAACCAGAAACATGTATAATTATTTAATTTTTATAAATTTCAGCAGAAATACCTACAGTCAGAAAACAGAGTAGTAACCATATTGTCTTTACATATGTTTGCTTTGATTCAGAAAGAACTGTCATTTTAATATCCTTTCATTTAAGAGATGATATAATGTGATTTGCTATTGTTAAATGAAGTATTTGACAAGCAATGAACTTATATATTCGTGTCTGTATATGTTTTGATATTTTGCCAACTTAAAATCTAGAGTTGTTGTAATCATGTAATTTGTTAGTGTGCCTAACCTTCTTCCTAAGATAGATGAAGGGTATGTGTTTCAGAAATTGAGGAATTCGTGAGTTAATACTACCCAAAATGAAATAGAATACTAAATGTTTCCAAAAAAATACAAAACTAATAAGTATAATTTGAAAAATTGAATGGTGCTTAGGTACTAACCATAAATTCTGTAGCTTAAAATATTGGTGCTCATATCAGAAGATGAAAGAAGGAAAACTGTTTATGCATAAAATTTTGTAAATAAAGCTTTCCAGTGTTTGTTTTGTTTTGTTTTTTGCTTGTTGTTTTTGTTTTTCGAGACAGGGTTTTCTCTGTGTAGCTTTGGAGCCTGTCCTGGAAACTAGCTTTTGTAGACCAGGCTGACCTCAAACTCACAAAGATCCATCTGCCTGCCTCTGCCTCCTGAGTGCTGAGAATTAAAGGTGTGTGTTCACCACCACCCGGAAAGTTTTTCCAATTCTTAAGAATGTCTTGCAAAGGTAATTGGCAATAGTTAGTGTGTCATTTTATGTCAGTTACAGTCATAACACATATTTGTAATTGCCTTTCTGACTGGCTTGGGTCTTAGTGGAAGGAACCATGTAGACAGAAACATGTTTATATTATGATGCCTTTTATTATGTCAGGGCCTCTCTAGGACTTAAGCACTACAAAGTTAGGCATTTTATCCAACAGATTTTGTCTATTATGGCTTTTAATGAATTATTAACTTGTACCTGGTGTTAGGTTGAATTTTAGTGGTGAACTACATACTGGGCACTATTTTATGTCCCTGTTTATCACTTACCATTATTTGTTATATTTAACCCTACATTTATTATTTTTATTTTCAGTGGACCGGAGTTATGAAGAATTCAGTGGCTACTTAATATGGATTCAGACTGATCCTGTACCTTATGTAAGGTTAGTATATATATTTATATCTTGAATATGAGTCCATGAACCATTTTTGAAGATTATACATGGGAAGATGTTTATGAGTTTTAAAAGTTTTAGAATGTATTATGTGCATTTTTAAAGCCTTTTTTGTTTTCTTTTTGTAGTAAGGAGCAGCGGGCTGCATCCTGCCGCCCAGCTTTCGGCTGCCTGGCTAGCTTAGCCCAGAAATAACAAACACACAATTGTATTCTTTTAAACACTGCCTGGCCCATTATATCTAGCCTCTTCTTGGCTAACATCTTGACTAACCCATATCTAATAATCTTTGTAACACCACGAATGGTGTCTTACCGGGAAAGATTCAGCATGTCTGAAACTGGCGGCTGGCTCCATCGCATCTTCTCCCTGAGGAGAGGCACGGCAGTCTGGCTAACTTAGGAGAGGCGTGGCATCTGACTGAGCCATCTACCTCCTTCCTTCTTCCTGTTCTGTCTACTCACCCACCTAAGGGCTGGCCAAGGCAGTTTGTTTATTAGCCAATGAGAATCCTCCATCATCTTTTTTCGAGACAAGGCTTCTTGTGTAGCCCTGACTATCCTAGAACTTACTCTCTAGACCAGGCTGACCTTGAACACAGAGATCCGATTGCCTCTGCTTCCCAAGTGCTGGTATTAACAGTGAGTGCCACCACCACCGCCTGCCCTCCCCACTTTTATTAAATTAAATTAACCTTATTTCTTTTACATCCCTACCGCAGTTTCCCTTCTCTCCTCTTCTCCCATTTCCTTCCCTCATCCCCCAATCTACTCCTCCTCTGTTTCTCTTCAGAAAGGGGCAGGTCTCCCATGGTATCAACAAAGCAAGTTTAAAGACTTTTCTTATTTGATCTTAGAAAAAGATTTCCAAAATACATTGTTATAGTTTGTAATAAATAGAGATGATGATGCCTGTGTGTCCCAGCTTATAATTGATTTCTCTCTTTATGTCATTTGGGAGCTTATTTCAGGCCATCCTGCTTTTTGTTGATTTAAAATTGTTTTAATTACATTTAGTTTATTTTGTCTATGTCTGCATGCACATGTAGCACAGCAGTATGTGGAGGCCAGAGATGAAGTCTTTCCCTCATGGAGCCACAGCTCCAGCTCCCCATTTTTTTGTTTCATTTCTTTCAGAGCTGTGATTTTTATTAGAGTTCATATTTTTTAAAATCTTAAGAACTAAAAGAATTGCAGGCTTGATGTGGTATCTACCTTTGTATTTGTGCTTACCTCTAGTAAACTCTGCATTTTTTTCCTGCTGTTTCTTTTACACGATGGGGTTTTTATTTAAGAATTAAATTTAACCATTTCTGTCTTCCTTTCTTTGCGTGTAGTAGATACTGGGTTTATTTGATTTAATGTTATGACTTCATAGAACAAATTTTAGAGCTGGAAGTAAGTAAACAACCATTCAGCTAGGGACAAGGACTTAGACCCAGAGCCCTGAATGCATTGTTCAACTTTCTTTCTCCGTCACTTAGCAGACGGTGTTTTTTTAGATGGCATAACTCTTTCTCATCTCGGAAGTGCCTCTGGGGTGAGCAGTCTGCTCAAGAGCCCGGGCATTCTATAGCAGTGGCTTCTTGGTTAGTAACTGTCAATTTCAATGTTTTAAGTAATGCTTGTTACACAGATTTTTATATAAAATTACATGATTTGTGATCTATATTTTATTTTGAATAATCTGTTCTTGTGAGTGATACAGAGTTGAAATTCAGAGAAAAAGTCTGATAGCTTCCATTTTAAAGTATGGAATTTTAGAGCACGGAATACAGCCTCATTCCTTTCTCTGAAGTACTGCATGCTTGTAAGGTCTTTGGTAGCGACTGGGAAGAGAGACTAGTAAATGCAATATGAAACAAAGCTAAACATGTATTCATTTATTTTCAGTTTGCATAATTAAAAAAATTACTGTCTGTATTTCTGAGAACTTGTTTTAAAGACTAGATATTTAAGATCTTTTCAGGAAAGCACTTCAGGTAGATTGTCATGGGTTTGTGGTATTTGAAGTTACTGTATTGCACATTTGTGTCTGCACTCAGTGATTTTGAATTGTAGTTTTGGGACGTTTTCATTCATTCAGATGTCAAGATCTGAAGGATTGTGTTTTATCCATAAAGATGAAAATGGGTATATGAATTATTTATAAAGATTTATGTTCCTTTTCATATAACTATTTTCAGTTATATCTAAAGCTACATATTGCCCCTTTTTTAGTCTTGTTTTGTGCAGTCTTTAAAAGTTCTGATAATCTTTGAAAGCAAATCCACAAGATATTTTGTTGAGAAAACATGATAGATATAGGTTTGACATAAAGCACTTAGAAATGGAACTAAATACAAATTAGATCTAATAGGAAAGGAGAAAAAATTGTATGGTTTTTTTTGTGTGTGGTTTTTTGTTTGTTTCTTTTTGATTTTTAGAGATGGGTTTTTTTCCTCTGTGTACTCCTGGCTGTCCTGGAACTTGCTCTGTAGACTAGACTGACCTCGACTCACAGAGATCCACTAGCCTCTGCCTCCTGAGTGCTGGAATTCAAGGTGTGTGCCACTAACACCTGGCTAGAAAAATAAAATAGTTTTCACATCTTCTATAGTGTTTATATAGCACCAGTCAACAGATGGTCATTTAATAATCCTTTTTTTTAAAAAAAAAAAATTTTATTTTGCAGGCATAAGATTCTAAACATGTTGACTAAGAATCCACCATTTACAAAGAACATGGAGTCTCCCTTATGTAATGAAGCCCTGGTAGACCAGCTCTGGAAATTAATGAATTCTGGTAAGAGAGCAGTGACTTTCAAAATTGTCACTTGTTTCGTTTACATCAGATATTTAAAGATGAGAGGAGAGAGAGCAGAGAGGAGAGAGAGGAGAGAGAGAGAGAGAGAGAGAGAGGAGAGAGAGAGGGGAAACGATTTTGTGTGTGTCCTCTGTGTGTGCGTAACAACCTGGTTCTGACTGGCCAAGAGCCAATGACTTATGTTTCTGACTCCCTAATGTGCAGGGAATTCCAGGGGCATGTCACCATACCTGGCTTTTACATGGGTACTGGGGATCACACTCAGGGGCATCATGCACAGTTGCCTGTACTTTCACTCTGTGACAAACACTCTCCAGCTCCTCCCCTCTCCACCCTTTAAAATAGGATATCTCACCTTTACATTAAAGTTAGAACATCTGTTAGAATGGTGTTACGTTGTTCTGTACTGTGGTTGCAGAAATGAAAACTGCAAACTTTGCATGTCTTTTAAGTAGTAAAAGGGCTATTAAGCACAAACCTTCATAGTCTTTCTACCTCTTTCTTTAGCCCCCTAGAGGCCTTGTTCAGAGATAACTATTTCATTTTTATTTTTCTTAGGACAGTGAATGAATGTAGAATAAGAGAAAATGTGTAGTTTTAAAGACGCATACTACTGTTCCCTGTTCTTAATCTCAGAGAGCCTGCCATCTTATTGTAGTGTGAGTTTCCATCCTTTTGAGTGAGATCAAAGGAATGGAAGGGCATGGTACATAGGAGCTTTAATGCTGGAATCAGTTTGCGGAGGTTAAGCCTCAGCTCAGTTTGTTACTCTGTATAACTGGTTTAAACTCTGATGTTTACATAATGCAGATAATGAAACTGTTTCTGGAAACTGAGAAATAAACAACTTGGTTGTGTAAAGCATGGTGTCTATGTCACATTAAATACTTGGTGCTGTGCTTCTTATATATTTGAACTTTGTGTGTAGTTGGTTTCTCTCCTAGTGTGTTGGGGAATCAAACTCAGGATCTTGGTTAGTTGGCTATACCTTTCAGCAGCCTGGTAGTTTGTAAGTCATTTTTATTTAATTGGGTTATTAAATCTATGAATTATAAATCTCATAACTTGATTAGAAGGCCCTCTGTGTGCTGTCATTACCCTTTAGTGAATAAAGAAACTGCCTTGCCTGTTGATAGGGGCAGAACTTAGGTAGCAGGGGAGACAGAACTGAATACTTGGAGAAAGAAGGGCGGAGCCAGAAATATGCCATGATCCACCACCAGAGCTAGACGTGCTGAAACTTTGCTGGTAGGCTATGACCTTATGGTGATACACAGATTAATAGAAATGGTTAAATTAAGATGTAAGAGTTAGCCAATATAAGCTAGAGCTAACGGGCCAAGAAGTGATTTAATGAATACAGTTTTCTGTGTGGTTATTTTGAGGCTAAGCTAGCTGGACAGCCAGGACAAACAAGTGGGTGGCCCTCCTCCTACAATTTGGCACCTAACGAGGAGTGCCATTCTGTTTACTGAGGTTTCTGTCCTGCCCAGTTCCCGTAGTCGTTAAGTCCCAAAGAAACACACAGAGGTCTACATTAATTTAAACTGATTGGCCCATTAGCTCAGGCTTCTTATTAACTCTTATAACTTATTTTAGCCCATTATTCTTGTCTGTGCTAGCCACTGGCTTGGTACCTTATTCAGCGAGGCAGTCATTGCCAAAATTTACACTGAATGATGAGATCGGTGGGGCCTGTAGGCCTTAGCAATTCCCTGGTCCCGCTTTAAAGTTGATGAGAACTGGAAGCAGTGTGAGCAATGGGAGTGACATGAGAAGTTTTTATTTACAAAATGGGAAAGTTTGTATTTACACAGTGATTTTGGAAAACATTTAACATTTGACTGGGAAGCTGGACTGAAGAGGATTCTAGCCTCTGATAAAGTGAATCTTACGTAGAAGTCACTTTTCATGTGTAATTTTCAAAGATTTTTCATGATTAGAAGTATATAATCATGTTGGGAAAAATAATGCTTCTTTGTTTTATGTCAATATAGATTTGAGTGTATTTGGCCATTGAAGAAAATAGTAAGTGTGTGTGTGTATCTGTGTATGTGTGTGTATGATGTTGTACGTATGTTGTTGTGGTAAGGTTTTACTATGCTGGGGATCAAACCTAGGACCTTGCAGATGATATGTAAGAGCTGCACACTAGCTATCCCAGGCTCGAACATTTTTAAAACAACATCAAAGATTTTCCTGCTCTATATATCATTGTCTTAATGGTTGTTCTTTTAAGAAAGGTGATATAAGCAAAGAAGTTAAATCATTATTGATGTCACGAAGTCTTGCTGAATCCTGTGTGCCTTGTTGGGTCTCCTGGATTATTTGGGGGGGCAATATATAATTTATATCAAGAACAAATACACTGGACTGGGAATGTGGCCCATTTGATAGAGTGTTTGTCCAGCATGGCACACAGCCACACAGCCCTGATTTTTATCTCTGACAACCATATAAACTTGGTGCATCTCTAATCCTAGGACTCAGAAGCTGTATCATAATCAAGATAATCTCTCAGTACTAAACAAGCTCAGACCAGCCTGGGCAGCATGAGCCTCTGTCATAAACATAGCAGTTGGCAGCCAGGTGTCTTTAATCCCAGTACTCGGGATCTCTGTGGGTTTGAGGCCAGGCTGGTCTACAAAGTGAGTTTCATGTTATTTAGAGCTGTTATACAAGAGACCTTGTCTTGAAAACCAAAACCAAAAACAACAACAAAACTCAGCTGGCAATGGGTTTGAGTGTGGAGACTTTTAAATTGGTTTCATTAAAGTATGTAGAAGAGAACATTACAGCCATTGAGGAAAAAATACATAAGTGTAGGAGATTGCTTAATTGACTTCAGAAGCAATATGAAGATGTTGAGCAAAATATTTTCTTCCTCCATAATAAACTTCATTTAGAATTACATTATATTAAGAAGTTGTACATTTTTTTGTATACAACTATATATAAAATATAAAAAATTTCTTAATTTTTATGCTACATGTATTTGTGATTTTGCATATGAGTGTGTTGTGTGCATGTTGTAGAAATTCAGAGGACAACTTGTAGGAGTCAATTTCTCCATTTCTGCTCTGTAAGGTCCCAGGGATCACCTCCAGTGGTCAGGTTGGTGGCAAGCACTTTTGCCTGCCTTAACCACCTTCCCAGTCCATTTCCTTATCATACTTAAAACCTCAAATTTGTGAAATTTACAGGTAGGATATATAATCTTAGTAATTGAATACTGTTGTTCGAGCAAGTGGTCAGAGAACGAATGCATGTAGAATAATATGTTGAAGAAAAAGGATGGAAGAAATATTTAAAGTCAGAAACAGTTTAATTGACAGCAAATTTTCACTTGTGCTGGCGAGATGGCATGGCAGTTAAAGCTCTCACCACCAAGTCTGATGGTTGAGTTTGACCTCTGGAATCCATGAGGTGGAGAGAAGGAATTGACTCCTGCAGATTGTCCTCTGACTTCTGCACTTCACCACAGCACCTGCACACATCTGTGCTCAAAACACACTCAGTTGACTGTAAGATGAACGGTGTGGTCACAGTTCTCTCTGTCTCCTCTCAGGTACTGCCCATGACTGGAGGTTACGGTGTGTGCTTGTGGATTTGTACTTCACTTTGGTTTGGCCTCAGTAGACCTTCCTGTGTACCCCCTTGCCAGAGCTTGGGGCTTGTTCTTAATCTCAAGGAGAAAAAAGCTGTCTTGAATCCTACCATATTCCAGAAACTGGAGCAGGCACCCAAGAATCTGCGAGTCATGCCGGCTGTCACGCACAGCTTGCCTGGATTTCAGAACCCTGTGAGTGTCACAGTAGTACAGAAGACAGAGCCTCACTATGTCGCGCCACCTGAAGAGGAACAGTGTCTTCTTTGAACCACTCAGCTCTCTAGCCTCGGGTCACTGCCTTTTACCCCCAGCTTGTGTTTGCTTAGCATTTTACAATTCATAAAATGTCACTGTCATCACGTGACTAACCATAACAGATGTACTCTGGTCCTGCTTGGTGTGATGATGTCAAAGTCTTTTGGACCATAGGATTTCTTCTCTGCATAGTACAACATAAAACTGCATATAGATTCAGCTCATAGAGCCTGTTATACTTCAGCCTGCCTTTTCTGTTTGTATCAATGGCAAACTGTTGATTTGAGATCCTGCCTGTAAGCTGTTGCTTGCTGCGCAGTTAGAGTTGTGGGGCAGTTCTAAACAGGATGAGCGCCTGGCAAATGGTTTTGAAAAGAAAATAAATATTGAATGAATGGATAATCTGATGATTTGGGAGGAGATGGTACATTACATTTTATAATATTTAAAAATTGTGGTTTTGCCTTTAGAAAACGTAACTCTGCATTGTAAATTGCCAGTCTCTGAGTAAAAAAAAAAGTGTGTGTGAATCATTTCTCCATAAAAGGATTTTCCAGAAATGATTTTCATACAGATGACAGTTTCTGCCTGCTCCAACCTTCCGTTTTCAGCATACTCAGACCAAGACTGTTCTCTTGGCCATTCCCTGCTTACTGGTATCTTGACATTTGAACACTATGTTATCTGGAATATAAAGTGTGTTGTTAAGGTTGTGGTTGGGGAGTACTAAGACAAATCCTTACGCGAAGGAGGAAGTCCCATTCTAAAGAGCTCTCGGGTGGGAATCCTTTCCCATGTACATTGATATATCCATGAGCACACTTCATGTATGGAGAAAATGACATCAGAGGATGCAGCCTTTAGGGCTGGACATGGCTGCTCTTCCAGATGACTCGAGTTCAGTTTCCATCACCCCTGTCCGGTGGCTCACAGCAGCCTCTGACTGCAGCCCCAAGGAATCAGTACCCTCTTCTGACCTCCCATTACTGCACACATGTGAATATCCCTCATAAACACACAGATACAAACAAGTAATTGTGATTAAAAAGGATAAAAATATATCTTTAAAAAAAACATGAGATGGGGGAAAAATCTCTAAAAGTTGACAGAACTTCTGCCCCCATAAAAGACAGGAAAGGGCTAAACATTTTACATTGGTTCCTGTTCACTTTTGGTCACTGGGCATGCTCTACTCAGTGGTTGTTACAGCTGTTCAGCTTTCGGCTGCACTACAAGCTACTTGTTTCCAGAAATCTATTTTCAATTTTAAGTATTGCCACAGGATTACGATGTACTAAGTGTGCAACAATATTGTGAGCAGGAATGAAGAGCAGGCTAGCCCCCTGGGGGTCCCACTAGAGCCTGGTGAGAGGCTGGAGAAGAGGGGACTAGCAGTGGGGGCTAGCAGTGGGGGCTAGCAGTGAGGTTAAGTTCGCCATCCGTGCTAGCCATGCAGGGCTGTCTGTAGGGTCTCCTTAGCAGGAGCATATCAGAAACACTAAATCATAAAAGAATCCAGGTCTCCTAAAGATTCCATCCGGGTATTTAACCTATTGCATATTTCTTGACATTTGGGAAAGCGTGTTCTACCATAGCTTGCCAGTTCTTCTTACAATAGAGGCATGGGCCTTAGTTGCTATTCACAGTAATACCTTTCCAGCTCCTTTGGGGGCTGGTCCCCTAATATTTTTTTCAGTGCCTTTTGAAGAAAAGAGACTATTTTTCTTACGGTTATAATGGGTCTGTTCTTCGGCCTTTCTTCTGCCTGTCCTGAAAGATAACGTCTGTACATGAAGTAATGTCATGGCTCTCTGTTCTTTTGTTGTGTGTGCTCTAGTTTTCAAGTTCTCAGGATGAGGAGGAGGTTGATATGGATACTGTCCACGATAGTCAGGCCTTCATTTCCCATCATCTGAACATGCTTGAAAGGCCATCTACTCCAGGTAAGGTCCATGGTCCATGGTCCCAGGGGAGGTGGGGACTGTTGACATATATCCGTTCTAAACTCTGTTGATTTATTTTAAATGAGCAGTGTAAAAATGGGAAGGCAATATAAAATTCTTAGACTATATAAGTATAATTTACACTGACAAAATAATAAATTGTAGAAAGTACTTTTTGGAGGTCTGACCCGATGGCACAGTGGGTAAAGGCACTTGATATGCAAGCCAGGTGCCCTGAGATCAGTCCTTGGAACCCTATGAAGGTTAAGGAGAGAACCGACCTCATAAATCTCTGCCTTCCATCTGCGTATTATGGCATGCGTTTGTGCTTGCATATGTGAATGCATGTGTACATACGTGCACACACAATAAACTTAACAAGTGTTGCTTCTTTTAGTTTGTTGTGTTATAACGGTGGGTCTTGGTGGTCCAAACTCAGATCCTCATGCCTATAAAACTAGTATGTTACTGATTGAGCCATCTCTTCAGCTTAGATTTATTTTTTAACATTTTTTTCTATTATGAGTTTGATTTTTTTTTTTTTTACCCCCTTGAATACTTTTGCTCTTTTTTCTGATTCCCTTGAATTGGAGTTAGAAAAGTTGTAAGCCTCTTGACACGGGTGCTTGGAACTGAACTCGCATCCTTCAGAAGCACAGCAAACGCTTTTAACTGCTGAGCCATCCTCCATTCCCATAGCCTTTACTCTTTTGGGGGTATCTGCAGCCTCTGTGACAAACAACTCATGGGGATACACTGCACCTGGCATTGGGGTTCTCCTTTGCCCATGACTTCTAGGAGAGCATTATCTTTCCATGAAAATTCTGTATATGCTCTTCCTTTAAGGATCTTTTGTAGTGGTTGTTTGGTCATCATGAGTTATCTTAGTTTGGCATGCTCTGAAGTGTCTATTTCTCTTAGAAATTAAAAAAATACCCTTGTTGACTTTAGCAGTCATAGTTAGCAGCTGTTTGATTTCAGGGCTTAGTGTGTCTTTCTGTTTCCTGGCTCATCGGATTGCCGATGAGAGTCTGATGTGTTTTTTTTTTTTTTTTTTGTAAATGTGTTACTATCTCCCTTGTTGCTTTTAATATATATATATATATATATATATATATATATATATATATTACTTTTTTTTTTCTTTAGATGCTAGATCTTAGGTATCACTGACAGGCCTTGAACTTGCTGTATAGACAGTGATGAATTTCTTATCCTCTTTCCTCTACCTCCGAAGTACTAGAATTACAGATGTTGACTACCCATGTCTGATTTTTTTATTGTTGTTCTTCACGACAGGATTTCTCTGTGTAACAGCTCTGGCTGTCCTGGAACTCACTTTGTAAACTAACTCACAAAGATCTGTTTGCCTCTGCCTCCTGAGTGCTGGGATTAAAGGCTTGCCCTGCCATGCCCAGCTTCCATGTCTGGTTTTGTACTAGGTGGGGACTGAATCCAGGGCTCTATACATACTAAGCAAACATGCTGCCAAACATCTATGTTGTAGAAGTCAGTTTTTGCAGCTTTCGGTGTTCTTTCTTTGCTCTGTATTTTTAAAATTTTCACTGTTACATATTGTGGAAAGATTTCTCTCCACTCATGTCTAGTTGGGGTTGTAAATACCTCTTGTGTTTGGATATCTGTTTCTCCAGATTTGAAGTATTTTCTGTTGTAATGTTATTGAATAGTTTCTGTCTTTAGTGTTTTATCTCAGTTCTTCCTTTTAGTCTGTGGATAGATATTTTTCTTAGGTTTCATCTCTTGATCATATGCAGAGTTCTTCGACATTGCGATTATGCTGTTTGGCTTTTTTCCCATTCTTATTTATTAGTATTTGAATTCAGCATTCTTTTGGTATATGTGTGAGTGCGTGCATGTGTGCGCATGTGTGTGTACATTCCACAGTACACATGTGGAAGTTGTATGACAATTTGAAGAAGTCAGTTCTCTCCCTTCCATCATATGGGTCTCAGGAATTAGTCAGGGTTTTAGGTTGTGCAGTAGGTCCTTTTCCTCCGTCAACCTAGTCTTCCATCCTGACACTCATTCTTCTGTTGTTAGTGGCTTCAGTGTAGTTTGTACTTAATTCATTTTTTTCATTTCTAACATTATTTTCTCAAATCTTAATTTTCTACTATGCATTTCCTCAGATGGAGGCAATTGAACAAAGTGTTACTTGTGATCTTTAATAACCTTAATATTGTATTCATTTATGATTAGAGTTTTGCTAGGATTAAAGTATTTCTGGTTTTAATGCTAACACGTGAAACCTGTCAAACTTTTTTTTCTGCTAAATATATTTTCCCTTTCACTTGATCTTTTAGGGCTTTCTAAATATCGACCATCGAACTCCAGATCTTCCTTCATGCCCCAGCATCCATTAGGCTGTGACATCACACCACCCACAAAACCCCAGTGGAGTATGGAACTATCCCGAAAGGGAATAGGTACAGTTACTTGTTTTTTGTTTTATGTTGTTTTGTCTCAAGCAAATCTAAATTCAGAGTTAATTTATCAATTTAAAAAATACTGAAAAGATAGAAAACTTAGTTTTCTTGCAATATATTGGTTTTATATTTTGTAAGTCTAAAGACTGTTTCAGGTTAGTTTTTATCTGTTTCAAAAGTTTGTGTTTCTGTTATAGAAAATTTGTAAATAACAGCAAGAAGAAAAATAGATGAGATGGAAAATCACTTTTCATTATGCTGTTCCACACTCATTGTAATACCTGTGACTGTTACAGTACCTTACAGTCAGACTCAATTTCAACACAACCCTTAGAATTGCTATCATTGTACCTTTATATAACCCACAGATTAGCCCCTTATTTTTCACCCAATGCTCAGGATTGCTGTTTCATTCATGAAAATGCAGTGCAGACATACACAACTTACATTTAAAGTTATTCCATACAGGACAGGCAAGATGGCTCTGTAGTAAAGGTGGCTGCTGCCAAGCCTGATAACCTGAGTTTGATCTGTAGAACCCACACGATGGAAGGAGAGAAGTAAAGTTGTTCTCTGAGCTACACACACACACACAGACACAGGTTTAAATTATCCCCTAATAATTGGACTTTCCTAAGAAAGGTCAGCTCAGTTGTACTTATTATGTGTTTACTCCTTTACATGTCTTCAGCTTCTTGTGTCCATTGTTGCTTCCTAAGCAAAGAGTGTACTCTAAATAAACAACAGCTGTCAGATGCTATGAACTACTAGGAGGAAGGATTAAGTATTTGAGTGTTGAAGGAAAAGGAGTAAGAAAAAAGCCACATAAGCAAGTCACTTCTGAAGACTTTCCAAAAGTCATTAGTAAACCTTAAACATCTATGGATTTCTGCTTATGTTTCAGTGGGTGGATTTTGCTTGTATAATGTATGTTTTTGTATGATATAAACAGAAGAGTAATGTTTATTGATCTGAGGAAGGAACTTGGGGACCAACTGTAATTAATAGTAGGCTTCAGCCAAAAGCAACAGCTCAAAATGCTTTAGTGTTAAGACCACAGACTACGGCCTTTTGTGAGGTGTGTACATTTATGTAATAGATTCACACAATGTGTTTCAGAGGGAATCCAGCTGGGACTTTGGCTTGCATTTTCAGGAATGAAGGGATTGGAGATTGTTTCTTTGGCTCCTCCTCTCATTTCCTCCTTCCTCACTTCTCTCATCTCTCATTTTGATCTTTTCTCTCTCTCTCCTTCTTGTGTGTTTGTGTGTGTGTGTTCTAAACTGTGCGTGTGTCTCTGGAGACTGAACACAGGGCTTCTACATGCTGTTCTAACCTCTGTGCATGTGGCTTTGATTTGGAATGATTTCACTAACTCATTATATCTATTAAATGTTTACTACAAATGGAGAGTTTTCTACTCAACTAAAGTTATAGCTGAAGGAGTTTCAGATTTCTTAACATTAGTCTGAAAATGATTCTTTGACCGTCTCCTTAGCTTCGTAAAAGTCAGCTCTGCATTCCTAGAGTCAAGTCAGTTTCTGTTCCAAAACGAGTTTGAATACATGTGTTTGAATGTTTTAGTGATGTGGCACATCAATGGTATACAAAACAAATATTTAACACTTACTGTGTGTGGTTTTATATCATTGTTCTAGTATTACTTTGAAAAATACATTTTCAGTTTTATTTTGTAGTTTCTTTATGGTATTGTCGAGTCTCATCATTTGGGAAGACCAGAGGAAGCTAAATATAGGACTAGAGGTGGGAAATAAGGAAGCCTGGAAGTTGAGGTTTAGCTCTTAACAATGTGAGGAAGCAAGAGTACATTGGCAATATTAATTTAGAAGAGTGTGTTTTACAAATGGTAGTATTCTAAAGGGCTCTCTCTCTCTCTCTCTCTCTCTCTCTCTCTCTCTGTGTGTGTGTGTGTGTGTGTGTGTGTGTGTGTATGTGTGTGTGTGTATTTTGAATTTCAAATACAGCTTTTTCCTAACACATTGTTACGTTGGATAAAGTAGCTTTTCTAAAACACAACAAAAGCTCTTTTAACAGATGAGAAGCAATAGAAGTATCGACCTACTTCCTTTCTCATTTGTACATTTATTTGTGTGTGCGTGTATACTCTTACATTACAGTGCACACGTAGCCGAGTTTGCAGGCGTCAGTTTTCTCCTGCTATCACTTGTGTTCTGGGGTCAGGCTTGATGGTAAGCACTAAGTGCTGAGCCGTTCTGCTGGTTGGTGTAACAGTGTCCTGTAGGAGCAGGATTCTCAGATCCAGCTTCTGGGTGTCAGAGAGTCAGTGTTAGTCTAAACCAAGAAACATCAAATAAGTTGGTTGTGAGGTGGAGTTCCTCTCTCTGCCTTCTATCAGAGTTGGGAATGTGTGGGTGCAGGATTAGTCAGTTTCCTGAAAGAGCACAGTGGAAAGAGAAGGGACGGTCTCCCTTTGGTCTGCAGACTGTAGAATGAAGAGCACATGTGGGGTTTGGGGCCATATCTAGCTGAGGTCTCTTTTAGTCATTGTTGCTAAAACTTAGAAAAATTTTTGCCCTGGTTGCCTAAGAATGAATAGACAGCATATAAAAATCCAGCGAGTTACAGCTTTTCTTGAAGTATCTAAGTGAAAGGCCCTTTTAGCGGTGTTCCTTCTTTATGTTGTCTCCCCAGGTTGAGGGCTGTTGATGTAGGTCCCTTGCTTTCTTTATCTCATGAGGCGAGGCGACTTCTCAAGAACTTAGAGCCAAGAAGCAAGATGATTCTCAGGAGTGGAAATGTCTTACAGACCTTGTCTAGGAGGGATAGAAACAAAACACAGTGCTTTAAGTAAGATGGAGAAGACACACGTATTCTGTTAGTAGAGGACAGTGATAAAATGCTTTTAACCACCTCCTCTTCCTTCACACACACACACACATACACACACACACACACACACACACACACACACACACACACACACCCTCTTCTGGGGGGCCGGGTGTGGGCCGGTAAAGAAGACATTTCAGAGTTGATTTTGTGTCTATGTGTTACTTTCACTGGTTAATAAAAAAACAAAAAACAAAAAAAAAAAAAACTGCCTTGGCCCTTTAATAGGACAGAAAATTAGGTAGGCGGAGTAGACAGAACAGAATTGTGGGAGAAAGAAAGCAGAGTCAGGCAAACGCCTCAGGCAGACGCCATAGCTCTCCTCTCCAAGATGGACACAGGCTAAGATTCTTCCTGGTAAGACACCACCTCGTGGTGCTACACAGATTACTAAATATGGGTTAAAGCAAGATATGAGATTTAGCCAATAAGAGGCTGAAACTAATGGGTCAGGCGGTGTTTAAATGAATACAGTTTCCGTGTAATTATTTCGGGTGTAAAGCTAGCCAGGTGGCAGAATGCAGCCTGCTGCTTCTTCTACAGAGTGGCACCCAACGTGGTAACTAAATCCACTTAACCTGAGAGGGCTTTAAAAAAAGGGAGAGAGAGTTTAACGAAGATTTTTACTGTTTGTTACTGGCGTGCTGCAGAGAAATTTCCCTGACTCAACAGCCTTTGCAGGAAAAAAACTTGCGTGGTTTTAAAACACAGCTTCCTGCTCTGTGCCGCCAGCGCAAACTCTGGCTGTAAAGCATTTCATTGGCTTTTATGGGACTGGATGTTTGTGTGCCCGCTCAGGATTGGGAAGAAAGTGCTCTGAGAGCGCAGCCTGCTGCTCCTTCTACAAAGGGAGGTGTAAGCATGGTTCCCTTCATTACCTTTCCCTCCTCTGTTCCCGAGGGAAGGAGAACAGGCAGGAAATGCTGTGTGGTTCTGTGACTGTGAGTGACAGATAGAGCATCCTAGAACCTCTCCCTCCCAGTGCTGAGCTCCCTCTTCGCCACTGCAAGCAGGACTTTCTCCTAAGCTTATTTAGTGATCGCAGGGATGAGGAGCAGAGGGGAAGGGTGTGAAAGTGGAGCAGCAGGAATTCCCTAGTGATTTCTGTGGGGAAGAGGAGAGTCCTGCAGCTGTCTCACTCGGGCTGCTGGATTATGTAATGCCTTCTTGCATAATTCAGAGAACACAATTCTGGTATTGAAATCTTACTTTGAAATTAAAACAATTTGTTTTAAAAAGCTTGGATGCTTTCCCTAGAGATTTTTCTTTTGGAACTCAACATGAAAAACAGACTGATTTTTTTTCTTTTTAATCTATAAATGACAATGATGTATTTCAACATCTTTTTAAAAAATTTGATCTAAAGAATCAAAGAACAGAATTCCTATCTTCCCTAATAGAAACTACTACAGACTTTGTCTTAAATACGATCATATACCTCCCTAGTGGGAAAGAAGTCAATAAAATTAGTAGACTGTTCACTGTTTCTTAAGCATTCTTATCAGATGTACTGCAAAGCTTGCAAGTTGGGCTTTTATTAAGTACTTTTATTTGTTTTACAAATGTTGACTACAGTTTGCTTGTTTGTTCAAATTTGGTCTTAGGGAAGATTTTACGTTGGACAGAATAATTCAGAATATCTTTTGTATAACAAAAAATGGAGAAATTATGGTATTTTGAATTATGTGTTATCTCTTCCTCTACTATATCTACTATCTAAAGTAGAAAAGGCATTTCACATCACCTAGGGGTTTTGTCAGTTTTAGAGTGAATGCCACTGAGCCATGCTGAGCCATCTCCATGGCTCTGGTGTTTATTTTCAGAATGCATTTGTTTAAGTCAGTGCCCACTGAAAGTACACATTGCAGTCCTCTTAATATTTATATCTTTAAATTTATATTCTAGTCCACATCTTTTTCTCTCTCCACCCTGCAGTGTATTTAGTAAAGAAATTATATTGTTATCTAGTTTTAAAGTATGTAATTTTTCTGTTTATTTATGGTAAAGTTAACATAATGGAGTTCTTTGTAATTTCTGTAAAATGACAGTCCTATCTAGACATGTAATTAGATTCAGGTTTATCAGTGATGTGTATTTCCATTTGGAAATACCCACTATCTGATTGGCTCTTTTCCAAGGTCAACTATTGTGGATGTTCAGGATCTAAATGTATTAACTCATTGAAGATTACAAAGTAATGCTATTCTAATTAATCTTTCCATTTTTATTTATAGGATGGATTAGTTCTATAAAGCTAAATTTGTCTTCATTATTACTCAGTGGTGTGAGCCATATAGGAAATGCCTCTCTCTCTCTGTACAGTTAATAATTTTAAAACAATAAATGCATTGGCTAGCATCCTTTAATGGTGATCAATTTCAGTTCATATTTAGTATCCATGATCAGTATTGAAATTGCTATATCTTTAGACATCTTTTAAGGTTGACTCCTGAGTCAGTTGGGCAGAACTTGAAGTTCCTTGCTGTTGGATCCAATGCTCCAGGCTCCTCTTATGAGTATCCTGCTCAGACTGGAGCCCACGCTTTGCCACAGGAGCCGCTGATCCTATCACCCTGAGTCTTAATGCTAGTTAACTTCTGTGTTCTCTGTGTCAAGAAAAATTCAAGATTTGTAGTCAAGATACCCTAATGTGAGCTTTGAGACCTGCAGGTAAAGACGAGTTCACCTTTGAAGTGGTCGTAGGTGTCCCAGGAAAGAGTAAAGCGCAGACATCTGTTCAGCCTTTGCCTGTGCTGGGCAGCCCAGCTTCGAGGATAACTGTTGGCTTTTCTGATTCCAACAGCGTGGCCGCTGTTTAGGGTGATGATGAAACCTGTGCAGCTCAGGACCAGAGGCTCTGAGAAGTGAAGATAGTTTAGACATTGCCAGACTTAGTTGATGGAGAATGGCACACAATGAGCAGGGAGCCCAGGTGTTTGTGTGCCGTGAACGTTGTCCCATTCCCTGATACCTGGCTTTGTCTTGTGAGCTGAGTCTGTTTTTCTGTACTTGTAGCATGAGGACTATACTTAATTCTTTAAGACTGAAATTAAGATCATGTCATAGCACAGTCTCATGACTGTTAATAGTTTCCTGGGTCAACAGATTGTTAGAACTGAAGGGGTATTTGAGGATATCAAGTCGCTTCTCAGATGAGATTCAGCACATCCTTAGGTTAACAGGACAGTCTCATCTAGAACACGGTGTCCTGGTTTTCATTCTTGTCTTTTGTGTGCTGACACGACTCCTGTCTTTAGGAACATTTCCTTTCACAGCCTCCCTACCTTCCTGGGTCTTCAGAAGAGGTTCCCTTTACCTATATATTCCCGAAACCGTCTGAACAACTAAATGGGTGTTTCATTTTCACTAAGATACCATTATTAGTAACTGAGATAGTATATTTGTGCATTAGTAATTTTCTAAGTCTAAGTGACTCAGTAAAGTACAGCCTTGCCCCATGATAGTTTAGGGCAGAGCAGTATTTGAAGGAGTTTTATTTTCATTGGCCAGTATAGATTTTAGTATATAGCGCACAGGTAGTCATTATTGTTTAATCATAATACTTGGAAACTATTTACATTCAAAGGATGATTTGCTAATACACTAGCAAATTTTTTATAGGCTAGATGGACCTAAATTAGTTGACTTCTGGCCAAGATGCTGGCAATTCTGTTGAACTTATTGGCTGTTGTATTTGGATACTGCATGAGACTGTCCTCCGCGTCCTCCTAGGATAGCTGTCCTTTCTTACTATCAACAGAAATTCATTTGGTGTTTTAATCTTGAAGGTAAAGAGCAGCCTTTGGAGATGGGTGTGCATTCCATGGTAGCAACTCCACTCTCAGTGTTTGCTAAGGAGTCTACGTCCTCTAGACACAGCGAGCACCATCATCATCATCACCACGAGCACAAGAAGAAGAAGAAGAAGCACAAGCACAAGCATAAGCATAAACACAAGCATGACAGCAAGGACAAGGACAAGGAGCCCTTTGCCTTCTCCAGCCCTGCCAGTGGCAGGTCTGTGCGCTCGCCTTCCCTCTCTGACTGAAGCGTCTGCAGAGCCCTCTCCAGAGTCCCGCCCAGAAGATGGTGTTACTAAAGCCTGGTCCTCCGTGGAGCATGGTGCAAGGGGGAATACAGAGAAGCTGGAGTGCACTGGAGTTCTGGGCATTCAGTTTCTGCTCTTTGTATATCTAGGGTCTACGGAGGAACTGGTTTTTTGGTTCTGGATGAACTGTTCCATCCATTGTTTCTTCCTGAAAACACAGAGTGACTTCTTTTTACAAAAGCCTTCATGTCTCCTGCAGACCCTTTCACATCTGGTCTCCTATGGACTGTAAGGTCAGGTGTGCATGGAAGCCGCTGATGGATGTCATGGGCAAAGGGGCATCAGCAGAAGGAACTGCCAGATCTGTGGTACCCAGCATTTCAAGAAGTGCTGAATAACACCACTTGGCGTTGCTGGAAAGGCAGGCATTTCTATAGGACTCAACCCTCTTGGCTGCTCTTCTGTGTAGCCATAGAAAATAAGTACCATCATTTATGAGCTAAGAATTGTATATTTCCTTTTACCCTAAAGTACAAAAAGTTTGGAAAGAAATTATTTTTAAAAGCATTTAACGTAACTATCTTTTGATAGTACATTTGGTGATTTTGATGTTGCAATTTAACAGAACAGTCAGAATCTCCATTATGCTCAAATCAAAATGTTTAAATTACATTTTGTTTTGTCTTCTATTAAGTATAAAGGAATGTGTTCATATGTAAAATATGTGTTGCTGAATGTGGACAGTTTACACACATAACTCGTATTTTTTTCTAAAATTACCCTGTATATAAGGCAGGCATGGTACTACATGCCTTTAAACTGAGCATTGGAGGGGTAGAGGTAGGAGAATTGTTCAAGACCAGCCCGAGATACATGAAAATCTGTATCAAAAAAGCAAAGTAACGAAAATTGCTATATATAACAAAATATGCTTTAAGAAGGTGTGTTTTATTTATTTATTGGCTTGGGCATAGATAATTGACCCACATTGGAGAATACCAGCAACAGTTTAAAAATACATGTGCAGTGTTTTGGTTTCTTATTTTAACAGTTTGTATGGTTGTGTGTTTTTTGTTATTTTTTTGTTTTTCTCAATTTACCAAGTTCTCTGGTAAATTTTTTTCATATCTAGTTTTTATCGTTTCCCTTGTTACTAAAATGTTTGACTAAATTTCTATGCTCATAATAAATATTTCAAAAGGGATCCAATAATGCTGGACTTTTAAATAATAAATAACTTTTTAAGTTGAATATTCTGCCTTTATATCACTGTATCATTTTGTTACCTTCCTGACAGGTATGTGTACATAATGTGTCAGAGCACATTTGCAAAGAACTTTGAACGGAGAGGGATTTGAACTGTCCCCAGTAGCAGGGTAATTTCAGTAGCAGACGGAGTGAGGGTAAGGTCTCAGCAGAAGAATCAGTATCTTCAGAGCAAGGGTGTGTCAAGACGGGTGCTAAAAGGAAATCCCACCATAGCTCAGAACTGAGTATAATAAAGAATTATATATTTAGGGGTCGACTCACAGATCACAGTTCTCTGGCTGAACGAGGAACAGGAACCGAATCCAGCAGCTGGAAGAGAGAGAGAGAGAGAGAGAGAGAGAGCGTGCATGCATGCAAGCTTTAGGGCTCATTTACAGTATATGAGACTACGCCCAAGTTTGCTGGTATCTTAAGGCTATGGGCTGAAGGAATTGCCACAACAGGTGTGTACAGGATTTAGAGAGCAGTGAGCGTGACCTGGACTGAGTGTGGTCAAGTGGTGTGTGTTTGAGTTGAGGTCTTACCATGCAGCTCTGGCTCCTGGGAACTCACTGCATAGACCAGGGAAGGCTTGAACTCGTAGAACTCTGTCTGCGACTCCCAAGAGCTGGATTAGAGACGTGTACCATCACGTTTAGGTCCATGATCAGGTGTTGAAGGACCTAAATTACCCTTACTAATTTAAATTAATTGCATGTTAGCCAACTCCAATTTGTTTTGAAAAATGGAAGTTTTATATTATGGTGTACAATAACATGGTGTACACCATAATATAAACTTTGGAACCTTGACATTTCAAAAGAATTTTTTTGTGTCCTGGCTGCAGAGAGTAATACTAGGCAACTGCTCTCTCCATAAGGCACAGTACTAGGACTTGGATTCGTCCGTGAAATCGTAAGCCAGATAGGCCGGATGCTTCTCCAAAAGAACATTTTGTGGTGACACCAAATTACTTACGCTGCTGGTTCATAATAGACAGTAAAATGGTTTCTGGATTTGAGAATTGCTAATTATACATGGTCAACATAAGCTTCAGTGTTTCTCAGCCTCCTTCCCCAGAGGCATTTTTTTAACAGTGTTTTGTTCTTTTGGGCGCGTGCATGCACACACAGTAGCCTTTTAAACTAATGATAGCAGATGATCCATACTTGCAGAAATTGTTTAGTTTTTTTAATTATTTTATGGTTTCAAAACTTTGATATAGTAAGAAGGTTTATAATTCTGATTCTAGAAGAATTCTCCTTTTGTGGTTGTTTAGAATACTTTTTACATGTTTTTGATTTTTCTTTCATCCAGAGAGAATTCACCTTGAGCTTACTAGTGAAAGGTGCATAGCCATCCAGTTTTTCTTTGCTTCCCGAATGCTACTCAACACAGTGTATTCAACACTATGATTACATACTAAGTTTCTTTATAAATTCTGGTCTACTTTTAGACTTTGTGGATCTGTCTACTGTGATGGGTTTTATATGCTAGAGCTGATCTTTATTACTTTTCAGAATGGCTTCATAGGTTTTTTTTCTATTTCTTTTTCGCTTGTAATTTATGTATGTAGAATAAATTTATTGTAGTCTCTACTCCTTAGTTTTTTTGTTTGTTGGTTTGTTTTTTGGGGGGTTGTTTGTTTGTTCTTTGAGACAGGGTTTCTCTTTGTAATCTTGGCTATCTTGACTTGCTCTGTAGACCAGGCTGGCCTTGAACTCACAGAGATTCACTTGCCTCTGCCTCCCGAGTGCTGGAATTAAAGGTGTGCACCACCACCTCCTGGCATGTACTCTTTAGCGTTAACAGATACTTAGATGACATTTCCATCATCACAGTCCCACCACCCTCAAAATACCCTTCACCCTGCCAGGCATGGTGGCACATGCCTTTAATCCCAGCACTCAGGAGGAGAAGGCAGGTGAATCTCTGTGAGTCTGAGGCCAGCCTGGCAGAGCAATTTCCAAGACAGCCAGGACTACACAGAGAAACCCTGTCTTGAAAAACTAAAAGGAAGTGGGGGAAAAACCCATGTCACCTCAAATTATGACTGATTAATCTTCTATTCTTATAATTTTACTTTTTGATAAATTACCAATAATAGGGGCTGGAGAGATGGCTCAGAGGTTAAGAGCATTGCCTGCTCTTCCAGAGGTCCTTAGTTCAATTCCCAGCAACCACATGGTGGCTCACAACCATCTGTAATGAAGTCTGGTGCCCTCTTCTGGCCTTCAGGCATACATGAAGACAAAATATTGCATACATAATAAATAAATATTTTTTTAAAATTACCACTAATTAATTTTCTAACCCTATAATTCTACCTTTTAATACGTATTGGATTTTTGTTGTTATTTTTATTGAGGTATATATTTTTCTCCGCTTCCTCCTCCCTCCGGTTCTACCCTGTCCCATGATCCCCATGCTCCCAATTTACTCAGGAGATCTTGTCTTTTTTTACTTACCATGTAAATTAGATCCACGTATGTTCCTCTTAGGGTCCTCTTTATTCTCTAGGTTCTCTGGGAAGTATTGAATAATTTTTTTAAAAGATACTCTCACTATAGCACTGGCTGTCAACCCTTTAATACAGTTCCTCATGTTGTGGTGACTCCCCAAACCATAAAACTACTTTAGTTGCTACTTCATAACTGTGATTTTGCTACTGTTATGTATCATAATGCAAATATCTGTGTTTTTCAGTGGTCTTAGGTGACCCCTGAGAAAGGGTCTTTTTACCCTCAAAGAAGCCATGACCCACAGGTTGAGAACCACTATACTGCAGCCCTGTCTGACCTGGCATTTATGTAGGTCAAATTGTTTTTGTAGCTGATGTTCAGCAGTAATACCTTAATGTGTTTATTCTTATTAGGGATGTTGCTATTATTATTAATACAGTTATTTTAGGAGTCACGATAATTTATCATTTACAGTTCTGCAGTGGTTGTACTTGCCTGTGAGCTCACACTTAGGAAATAGAGCAGGGAGCCTAAGGATACTCTCGGTTACTGAGCAAGTTTGCTGACATTTTAGATCACAGAACAGAAGGGTTCTAATGGAACTCATTTATGCTGTATAAATCATCTTTCTTATTGTATGAATATTTGAATATTCTTTCCTTTATACTGATTTTGTGCTTGGCTTCTGTGCTGATTGCTCATTTGCAACATTCAAAGCCACTATTCTATAAATAATGGCAATCTCACAGCTTTTTTTATACTTGTAATTTTCTGTTTTCTCCTTTTGTGTGACTTCTTTCTCTTGCTGAATGAGAGCAGCCGAGCTGGCCACCCGCTGGCTTTGGGCCGCCATTTACCTTCTCTGCTTGGCAGCCCTTCCTTGTGTGCTGTGGCATTGAGTTTCACATTTTCCTTTGTTTGGGGAAACTGGCATTTGCAGCTCTGTTTCTTGATCTTACGGAGATGACTCTTCAAAAGAGCAGACAAGCAAGTTACTGCCACCAGAGTCTCACAGACTGCTTAAAAAGGCCGTGCTAATCCACACTGAAATCCCTGCTGGGGAAAATTCGTTCCCCACTCCCTTCTCCTCATCCCTTCTGTCTTCAGTTTTTATGGTCGGTCAGCGAAATCCCCCCAGCTCAAATGTACGCTAGCACAGAGCTGTTTTCCAGCACTGGCACCATCGGCTTTTAGTGTAGCCTTAGTGGCTTGCTTCCACAGAATAAAATATGGAAAAGGAAAAATCGTAAGTTTACCCTACAGCCTGCTGACAGATCCTACCTCGCTTGTCCGTGGTAAACAGCCGTGATAAGCTGTGCTGATGTGCCTTTCACGGGGCTGGAGGGATGGCTGTGAGGACCAAGGACACACACGTCCCCACATGGCAGCTCACACCTATCTGTAACTCCAGTTCCGGCCTCCTCAGGCACTGCACACGTGTGAAGCACATACATACTTGCAGGCAAAATACGTGTACACATAAAAATATATAAATCTTTAGAAAAAAAAATTGTGTCTTCCAGAACATGTTGTCGGTGAGAGGCACTCTGGGATGAAAACTCGTGTTCTCAGTCTGTGGAGTCTGTCATCGTGAGGAAGACAAACTGAAGTAGATAACGGTTAATCCTCAAAGCTGAGACAGTTGTAGGGAGCAAGGAGAAAGGAGGAAATTGAGGTCACCGGAGAGAAGAGCAATGCCGTATGTCTCCAGTAGTCCTGCAAGAGGAAGAAGACTTCGGTGGGAAAACAGTTGAAATTCAAGTATATTCAGGAGTTCCTTTGATGTCCCAGTGTGCCTGCTGTGGTCCCAGTGTCGGGGTCCCTTAAAATTTGCATATTATAGGCTGCCTTTTCCCAGATGATGATGTTTTTAAAAGGAGAAACTTTGAGATGTGATTAAGGCATGTGAATGGAATCTCCATGGGATTAACCCTTTGTTTTTCAGCTTTTTAGAATCTTTTAATTTATTTCATTTATTATTTATTTTACATCCTGACCCCCCCCCCAAGTTTCCCCTCCTCTCCTCTCATTCCCAGGCACCCTCTACTTCCCCTCTGCTCCTCCCCCATCCATTTCTCTGTTTCTGTTCAGAAAGGGTTGTCAGTTAGGCAAGGCATCTCAAGCCGCTGTATGGGCAAGGCAAGATTAGCCCTAAGAGACCCCAGAAAACTAGCCTGGTCTTTGAGACACAGGAAGAAGGGCCAGCCATTAGCCAGGAAGACCCTGCATGCACCTTGAACTTGACTCTCCCAGTTTCCACAATGGGAAATAGTTTGGGTTTTGTTGTTGTTGTTTGTGAGTTACCCAGCTCCTTGTAGTTGCTGCAGCTACCTATGTAGACTAAGTCATTTTGTTCCTTAGATTTGATAAACGTACTGTTATAATATAAGATGTTAACAATAGGGGGAAAAAGTTAAAGGTTATTTATAAAGTCTTGTGTGGTGGCTTATGTCTTTAATCCCAGCACTCTGGAGACAGAGACGGGTGTATCTCTTTGTTCGGGAACAGCCTGGTCTATAAAGAGTTCCAGGACAGACAGGACTTCACAGAGAAACCCTGTCTTGGGGGGAAAAAAGTGTGTGTGTGTGTGTGTGTGTGTGTGTGTGTGTGTGTGTGTGTGTGTGTGCATGCACAGGCATGCACTGTGGAAATTAGAGAATGTCTTACAGCTTCTCCCATACCATGTGGGTCCTCGGGATCAAAGACTTGGTGGCACAGACCTTTAGCTGTAGAGCAATGTAACGTAACTGGTCTTTCTTTGAATCTCCAGCTCCTAAATAATGACACCGAGTCTTCTTATTTTAAGTATGAAGGCTTGACCTTCGTTTAGCCTCATTTACAACTAGCTCTTAAAACTAAAATTAGTCAGGCAGTAGTGGCACACACATGCCTTTAGTTCCAGCACTCAGGAGGCACAGGTAGGCAGATCTCTGAGTTTGACGGCTAGTGTGGTCTAACAGAGTAAGTTTCAGGACAGTCAGGACTGTTATATAGAGAAACCCTGTCTTGGAAAAACAAACAAACAAACAAACAAACAAAAAACACAAACTTAAGCTAACCCATTTCTATTAATCTATGTTCTGCCACGTGACTTGTTACCTCTCCTCAGTACCTTACGTCTGACTTCCTTCAAGTCTTGCTGGCAAACTCCACCACCTCAGATTCTTCCCAGAGTTCCTGTCTCTGCCCAGAAGTCCCACCTGTCCCCCTCCCTAGCCGCTGGCCTTTCAGCTCTTTATTAAACCAATCATTAGATGCCTTAGGCAGGTGAGGAAGGGCAGAGACACATCTTCACACTGAGTGCTCAAATGTCCTGCAGCAGAGCCGTCTCGCCAGTCCAGTTATTTGCTCCTTCAAGTGTGACAATGATTTATATTGCCCACATCGGGACTTTATGGGAAATATTTACTTGTAGCAGAAGAACATTTGGAGAGAAATCAAAGATAGCAATGATATTGATCTGAAGCATAGAAACTGTGAGGAGCAAATCAAAAGAACTTTGAAAGAAGAAATACAGTTGTCAAAGAGTTTGTGGTTAGTTTTTTGTCGACTTGACCCAAACTTATGCCCCCTGGGAAGAGGGAACATTAGCTGAGAAGATTCCTTCATCAGATCGGCCTGTATGCAAGGCTGTAAGGCATTTTCTTGATTAATGACTGATGTCAGAGAGCCCAGCCCATTGTAGGCCGTGCTACCCCTGGGCAGGTGGTCCTGAGTTATGTAAAAAGCAGACCGAACAAGCCATGGAAGGCAAGGTGGTGTACAGTGTTCCTTCATCTCTACTTCAGTGCCTGCTTGAGTTCCTGCCCTGGCTTCTTCTCTGTAAACTGTAAGCTGAACCAAATCTTTCCTCTCCAAATTACTTTTGGTCAGAATGTTTGTTCTAACAATAGAAACCTAAATAAAGCAAAAGTCATCGATCCTTAAAACTGTTGTGGACCGGTAGATGGCTCAGCACGGGGGGGCAGTGTATGTGTGTGCTTCTGTGTTTGGGAACTTTGGCCAGAGATTGAAGTTGACCATTGCTCTTTTTAAAGACTGAACATGGTGCTCACCGTCCTAGTTAGACTGGCTGAGCAATGAAAACCGAGATCTACTCGTCTCTGCCCATCAACACCGTTGTTACAGGTGCCCACAGCCATGCTATATGTCCCTTTTATATGAGTCCTGGGATTTGTATGCGTGGTGAGCACTTTACCCACTAGGTCATTTCCCTGGCCCCTCTCTACTCCCTAAAGTTTCTCTGTAGATTTGGAGCCTGTCCTGGAGCTAGCTCTTGTAGACTAGGCTGGCCTCGAACTCACAGAGATCCGCCTGCCTCTGCCTCCTGAGTGCTGGGATTAAAGGCGTGCGCCACCACCACCTGGCTGTCTTTGTCCTTTAGATAACAAGACATCCTAACAGGTGTGAGATGATGTCTTACTGTGATTTTGAATGGCATTTTCTTAATGCTTAATGACACTATTTCTTTTCATATAACTTTTGACCATTTGTATATCTTACATGGACAAATATTTACTGAGGTCTGTTACCTGGTGGGTTTGTTTTTGTTTGTTTGTTATCTTGCTATTATTGTTTGAATTCTTTATATATCTTGGATATTTCCCCTGAACCAGACGTCTGGCTTAAAAATATTTTCTCCCAGTCCATAGGTTCTTTCTTTAAATTTTCTTTTCTGTGAAGAAACTTTTCAGTTTTATATAATACCTCTTATCTATTTGGATTTGAGTTTGCTTTATTTTTGTTTTTGTGTTTCTTGTACTGTATTGATTAAAATATTAGTTAAAAAATGAATCATTGCCCACACCAGCGTCATGCGAGTTTTCCCACTCTGCTTTCTGATAGTCTTTCAGTTTCTGACCTGTCTGAGTGAGTCTTCAGCTGAATTTGATATATACGATGATATCAAGGTCCTCTTTCATTCTTCTGCATGTAGATTCCCAGTTTTCACTACTGTGTATTGAAGAGACTGTCATTATGTGTTCTTGGCATCTTCGTTGGAAATCTATGGACCGCACATGCATACATTTATTTCTGGATTCTCTGACCTGCTCATTGATTTATTTGTCAAAGTTATGTGCTGATTTATTCATAGCTTTGCAGTATAGTTTAAAGGGTAATGTGATTTTTTTTTCCTCTCAGGATTGCCTTGACTGGTGGGTTTCCTTTGTGGTTGGTTCCATATGAAATTTAAGGATTGGGGAGTATTTTTTTGAAAAGTAGCATTAGAATTTTGATGGTCATTGTACTAAATATGTAGAGCAATCTTAGTAGTGTGAATATTTGAGCAATTAACTCTTCATATCTGTGAACATGAAATATCACCACTTATTTGTGTCTTTGGTTTCTTTCATCAATGGTTTATAGTTTGCTCTGTCCATGTCTTTTATCTCTTTGGGTAAATTTATTGCTGAGGATTTTATTTTTGTAATAATTATAAATGACTCTTTTGATTTCTTTTCTATTTGGATAGCTTATGTGTGTAGCATATGGCTAGTGTGAAGAAACAATGCTAATTGTTGATAGGTAGCCTCCACTTTTACCACGTTCACTTATTAGTTCTAATTATGCATGTGCATACACGTGTGTGTGTGTGTGTGTGTGTGCCATGTATGTGCACTGTGGAGGCCAGAGGATGGTGACAGATCCCCTTGAACTGGAGTTACAGTCTGTTTTGAGCTACCTGACAAGGGTTCTGGGAACTGAATTTGGATCCTCTGGGAGAACAAGAAGTGCTCTTAACCACGGTTCCAGCTCTTCAGCCCCTAGAGGGGTTTGTTGTTTGTTTGTAAAGATGGCAGTTTTGTGAAATTTCTTTTCTGTCTGTTGAGATAGTCAATGATCATATTGTTTCTATCTTTCATCCTGCTAATGAGGTGAGTCATAAATGCTCACTGAGCTGTCCCACTAGCCTGTGTTTTGGTATGTTAATTGAACATATTTTGTGATGTGATGGAACCTGGTATTTATTGCCCCATGTATTTGTGACCGAAGAAGAAGAAGGAGGATGAGGAGGAGGAGGAGGAAGAAGGAAGGAAGGAAGGAAGGAAGGAAGGAAGGAAGGAAGGAAGGAAGGAAGGAAGGAAGGAAAAAAAATGAAATTTCATTTGTAACTAATTTCAAATAGCCTTGCTGCTGTGGGTGCAGTATCTTAAAGCATATTTGAAGGATAAGGTACCTGTCTTAGTTAGGGTTTCTGTTGCTGTGAAAAGACTCCTTGACCATGGACCTCTTATAAAGGAAAACATTTCACTGGAGCTGGCTTATAGTTCAGAGGTTTACTCCACTGTCATCATTGCAGGACATGGAGGTGTGCAGGCAGATATGGTACTGGAGAGGTCACTGAGAGTTCTACATCTTGATCTGCAGGCAACAGGAAGTGAACTGCCACACTGGGATTGGCTTGAGCATATATGAGACCTCAAAACCCACCTCCACAGTGACACACTTCCTCTAACAAGGCTGCACTTCAGTAAGGCCATGTGCCACTCCCTATGAGCCGAGCATTCAAACACATGAGTCTGTGGGGGCCATAGCTATTCAAGCCATCTTAGTAGTGTAGACTGCCCCTTAAAGACTGCTCTGCTTCCCAGTGAGAGCAGCATGGGACATGCTGTGCATCTGGTATAACACTGCCCAACATTACACTGCACATTGACTATTTCTGGTCTCTGCCCATTGGATGCCATGCAAGTCTTTGCAACAATTGCAAGCTCTCAACCTGTCTGAAATATCTATCTCTGCATTGGGCTCATGAACGTTCAATGGGAATGGTATTAGCCTCTCAGGTTTGTCCTTCAGCTTATGAGACCTTATATTTCATAACTTAAATTAGCAGATTTTTGTTCCCCAAACAAATCTCCCAACCTCTCCTTTCAGTGCCTTCCATTCTTTGCTTTATTTTGTTTTTCTTTTTGAGACATTGTCTCACTATGGAGTCTTGGCTAGCCTTGAGCTAGCTATATAATCCAGACTGGTCTCAAGTGTGGTGATCCTCCTGTGTCTATCTTCCAGGGGCTAAGATTCCACATGTGTCCTGCTTAGCCTTATCACGTCTGGTCATTGACCACTGTGTGCCTGGCTCTCTGTTACATGTTTTATGTGTGCATTTTCTTGTCGTATCATGTGAACTCTGGGAGAGTGACTTCATCTTATAGATGATGATCAATTGAGCATAAAATGTGTACTTAAAATCCATTCAGTGTTTGTTAGTTACAGTCTACGTGTAGGTACTGAGATAAATTCATGAATGACACAAATATGGTTTTTTTTTCTTCAAGGAACTTGAGATTGCATAACTAAAGAAGTAGAAAAGGTCAAAAAATATAAGCCAGTGACTGTTGACTCAGTGAAAGCCTTTCCTGAGCCAGCCTGTTGACACCAGTTTAATCCCCAGAATCCATCTAGATGTAGAAGGAGGGGACCGCCTCCCAGAAGTTGTCTTCTAGCTTCCATACACACAGCTGTGGTACTTGGACTCTCTCTCCTTTACACATGCATGGCAATAAAAAATCAAATATTTTCAATAATTTTAATGCAAATATGATATTTCTAGAAGAGCACACTGCTTCCTACTCCTGCATAGATTATAATCAGGAAGAACAATGCAGTCAGCTACATCCTCATTTACAGACTATGGGAGTGCAGGTTTTCTGCTCTTCGGGGCCGCTGGAGCCCGTGTGCACAGCACCCTCTGGTCACTAAAGGTGGCACTGTCAGCAATATGGCACAGCGTACATGGCCTCACAGGAGCAGGAGCTGGGGCTCTTGCTGGACTGCTTTTGTCCTTGCTAGCACTTGGCCTGGAGTACAGACTCCACTCAGACACCTGCTTTAATGTGGCCGTTCCAGCGTTCAACAAACCACATTACTTCCTCTTCCTTTCCCTTTCTTCCTTCTCTCTTCCTCCCTCTTTCCATTTGTTTCTCTCTTCTACACATTCATGCAGGGTCTTTAAAAAAGTTTTCATTTATTTATTTGATGTGTATGAGTGCTTCGCCTGCATGTAGATATATGTGGACCACATGCGTGCAGTCCCCAGAAAGGCCAGAAGAGCATGTTGGAATACTCGGAAATGAAGTCAACTATAGCTCAACCCACTCCTAGGAGGGAGAGATTTTCTTGATCAGATTATTTGAAGCAGGAGGGCCAGGCCTCAGTGTGGACAGCACCTTCTGGTGGCAGCCCAGATGAGAGGACATGGAAGAAGGAAACTTGGCTCTTTGCCTCGTTGGCCTCGCTCTCGCTGCAAGTCCCTCTCTCCTGCAGTGTTGTTTGCTGTTGTTACTTCTTCCAGCTTCCGGTGTAGACTGAGACCAGCATTTCTCCAGGGATCTTCCAGGTCTTCAGGACCGGATTGGGACTAATGGGACATCCAGCCTCACGTCTAGCCTCACTGAGCTGCTACTAGATCCTCAGCCTCGGCAGTGTGAGAATGCTTTTATCGGACTACCCGGACTGCATCCTGTATGTCAGCCCAATAAATCCCCCTTGAATACATGTATTCATTCAATCGGTTCTGTTTCTTCAAAGCCACCATGTGACTGTTAGGATCGAAATCCAGGCATTCTGCAAGAGTAGTAAGTGCTCTTAACCACTATGTCATGTCTCCAGCCTTCGTGCATTTTTGAAAACTTGTGCTTTTCCAACGGTCAATGAGGCAGATTCCCATCCTCAAGGGCAGTTCTCGTCAGCATTAACTCCATTCTCCTCTTTCAATTGCAGATGTCCCCTTTAGTTTTTCTATATGTCTATCCTTTGGTTACCGTGGTATTATGAGAAATACTGGTGAATTAACACAGATATGCATTTACTTAAATGATCGTCTTTCATGATTGGTTTGATAATCGCAAGCTCCTATGCCAGTGTACTGTTCCTGGGCTGGGTTTTGTATGAAGGAGTACCACCTAAAAGATTTCGGTTCCTTTTCCTACTTTCAGCCATTGAGAAGCATCCTCTGGATGGAGGGCTGTTTCAGTTTTTCACTTGCCCCCCAGTGATTCTGTACCAGACGACCTGGTAATTGCACATGTTAGATAACATGAACATAGCAGAGAAGGGGAAGGTTTCCCACAAGTTAGATGAGTCAGACATTTTCAGAAACTTTTGTTATTTCTCAAGATAAACTTTTACACCAAAACATGTTACTTGGGTGTGTAGAGAGCCCTTCCCATTTGATCATGAGTCACTGAGCGCAGAGACCACACCACTACCCTGTTTATGAGGCTTGAGCTCCCTTAACCATTTAGCCACCGTGAGTCACTGAGTCACTGCACTTAGCATGGTATCCGTATTTATTGAATTGAATGTGAAAGTAGAAGCTGGTTTTTACCAGTGAGAGCAAACAGCCTTGTAGAGAGATTGAGTCCTGTAAAGTGGGGGAACCTGGGTTCTGTTTCCCGGTTCTGTGAGTGTCTTGTGTTGTGGCCTGAAAGAAATCACCCAACCTCAGTGGGGCCCAAGTCTTTGGAAAATGGAAAAATCATAAGATTGTTTCAAGGCGTCTCGGCAGCTGCCAAACTCCTAGAACTATTCCGTCAAGATGGATAGTAAAATCGTTAATTTTGGTTTTAAATAAAGCCTTGATTGATTTTATTTCAATTTTTGAAAAAAGACATCATTAGATAGAGAAAGACTATCTGCATACCCTCTGGACGTCTAGCCAAGATATTGTAGAGTTGGATATGTAAGTTTTTTACTTACTGTAAACTGTTCTCTTATCTTTTTGAGCACGTCTATCCCCCTCCTTGCTGCCAAGACCAGCTCACAGCACTGCTCACAGTACTGTCAGTTGGTTTTAGATCTTTTTCAGTCTTCACGGTTGTCAAAACTCAGAGTTGGTAGACATCAAACCATGGCCGGTGAAGGGGCATCCATAGGCCTTGCTTTCAAGGAGCCTTGGCCTAGTAGTAGATGACTCTCTCTCTCTCTCTCTCTCTCTCTCTCTCTCTCTCTCTCTCTCTCTCTCTCTCTCTCTCTCTCTCTCTCTCTCTCTCTCTCTCTCTCTCTCTGTGTGTGTGTGTGTGTGTGTATAACTGGAGCTTGACCTTGTGTCTGAACCCAATCATAAACTAATGAGACATCAGGGCAGCCATGTTAGGTATACAGGTGCCTTCTTAATTTCTCTTTCCCAGTTGCATTTGTGCTCTGATAATTTCAAATGAAGATTTGTTTTCCTCTGTCTCTGTCTCTGTCTCTGTCTCTGTCGTCTCTCTCTCCCTTTTCCTCCCCACCCAAACCCCAGCTGACTGACAATTCACTGTATAGAATAAGCTGGCTTCACAGTGATTACAATCCTCCTGCAGAAGCTGTACTGGACTTGTAATACCTGTCTTTAGTGAACTTTTGTTTATACATTTGAGACAGGCTTTCACTAGGTAGCCCAGGAACTTGGAAGTCTTTTGATCCCCCTGCCTCAGTTTCCCTCCTTCCTTAGCCTTCCTCCTGCAGAGATTATAGGTATCCAGTGATTTTTTTAAGTATTATTTATTCATTTAGTTTGTGTATGAGAGAGTGTATGGGTATGCTCATGGAGGTCAGAAGCTAGCTGTGGGGTGTTGTTTCTCTCCTGCTACCCTGTGGAAACTAGGGATGGTTTTCAGGTCACCAGACTTGTAAGTCAGTGCCTTAACTGCCCCAGCCCAGGTGGATTTTAAACTGTCCACATCTTAAAGCTTCTGAGTCCTGCCTCCCATGCCAGAGAGCTCTCTTGTTCTTAAAAATCCTGTGCCCAGAAAGTAGAACTAGCAGAGAACAGTAACTGATCTTATGATCTATAGACACCGCGAAGGAGTCTTTTTTTCATTAATTAAAAATGTTCATTTATTTTACAGTGTCCCCTCCCTCCTCTTCCCCCATCCCTTCCCCCCATCCCCCATCCACTTGTCCTCTGTCTCCCTTCAGAAACAGGCTTATCTCCCATGGGGGTCAGCAAAGCATGGCACATCAAGTTGAGGCAGGACCAAGTTCCTCCCTGCTTCATCAAGGCTGTGTGAGGCAACCCAGCATGGGTTTCCAATTGCCAGCTCACATGTCAGGGACAGGTTCTTGATCCCACTGCTAGGAGCCACATAAACAGACCAAGCTAACAACTGTCACATACATACAGAGGGCCTAGGTCGGTCCCTTGCTGGCTCCCTCACTGTCAATACAGAGTCAGTGAGCTCCCAAGAGCTCAGAGGGTCAGCTATTTCTGTGGGTTCCCCCTGTTATGACCTGGATCCCCCAGCTTATACAATCCCTCCTCAGGTGTGGGAAGTCCTCTGTATATGTGTTGCTTTTATTGGTTCATGAACAAAGAAGCTGCTTTGGGTCTATGGCAGGGCAGAATATAGCCAGGCAGGAAATCTGAACAGAGATAGAGGAGAAAAGAAAGCAGAGTCAGAGAGATGCCATGTAGCTGCCGAAGGAGACACTGGATCCTTACCAGTAAGCCGCAACCTCATGCAGATAAATAGATGAATAGAAATAGGTTAATTTAAGATGTAAGAGTTAGCTAGAAATATGCCTAAGTTATTGGCCAAAGAGTATTGTAATTAATACAGTTTCTGTGTGATTATTCGGGTTGGAGCAGCCAGGAAATGAACAAGTGGTCTCCGACTACTCTCCCACTCTCTTCAGTAGGATTTCCAGAACTTGACCGTGGATCTCTGCATCTGATTCTATCAGTTACTGGCTGAAGACTCTCTGATGACAATTAGGGTAGTCACCAATCTGATTATAGGAAATGGCCAGTTTAGGCACCCTCTCCATTATTGCTAGGCATCTTAGCTGGGGTCATCCTATGGATTCCTGGGTGTTTCCCTAGCACCAGCTTTCTCCCTAACCCCAAAATGCCCCCTCCCCTATCAGGACATCTCTTTCATTACTCTCTCCCCTCTGTCCTGCCCCCAACTCACCCAACCAAATCCATCATGTTCCCACCCACCCTCAATTTACCCAGGAGATCTCTTCTATTTCCCCTTCCCAGGGAAATCCATGTGTGGCAAGGGAGTCTCGTTGACTTGGAGAATAATCATGCCCATTCCACTTGTTCCGTGTTACATTAGAGTCCTCTATTGAAATGGGGATCGTGGTCACGGGTGGTTTGCTGGTTGTTATTTCAATTGTTATTTTAATGTTCCTTCTTGGCCATATGCAAGTTGATAGATAATCTGAGTTTCCCAGGTCTAGCCACCATGCCGCCACTTCATTACAGGAACAGCTGTCCCTTCGTGGAGCATGTCTTCCTGCTCTTGCAGAAGCGAACGCTCTGCTCAATTTTTGTGGTTGAGCGAACAGACGTGGAAGCATGTGTTCTACATTATTATTAAATGTAATACAGGCCTGTCCTGGCCCTGATTAAAAATCTGCTCTCCAGATACTTCTGCGCAGAGTCGTTTTGTGTGGAGTTTCAGGCTTTGCATGCCCCTTCCACCTTGCAAATATGGACGATGTCCTTCCGTGCAGTGGGGGGCATGGGGGAGAGCGTCACTCCCTGACAGTTGTGCTTCACATTAGTAATGGCAACTTGGGAGTGGAAAACAGAGATGTCTCTGTTCCCGCCTGGCGAGAGCTCCCGGCATCTTTTGAATGTCTTCCTTGGAGGGGATTAGTTCACACATCAGGTTTTGATTCCCATACCGTTATTTTCCATTCCAAGAGGAGCTATTATCCTAAAAGGTCAGTATTTGGTTTCTGGACTTAATTGAACAATCGAGTCTCATGTCTATTTTTCTTCAGCTACGAAGTTCTATTGTAAATGTCGACGTCTTTACTTCAGTATAAGTAGATGCTTGGTGCCCAAGAAGACTAAGCAGGGTGCTAGAGTTGGCCATTTCTTTACTCTTATTACCTCTCTCTCTCTCTCTCTCTCTCTCTCTCTCTCTCTCTCTCTCATAATAACAAGTATATGAAAATTTAAAAGACTCAAGGTTCCATCCTTAGTTTTTTTTTTAAAAAAGAAAATTTTCATAAGCATCACTCTTAGGAATCTGTGTGTGTGTGTGTGTGTGTGTGTGTGTGTGTGTGTCTGTCTGTCTGTCTGTCTGTTGTCTTTTTCTGTCTTTCTCTGTGTGTCCTGAGGATTGAAGGTAGGGTCTCACTCACACTAGGCGAGCTCTGTACCAGTGAACTACATCATAGTCCCTTTTACCTTTTATTTTTTTCCCATTGGGGCTGATCTCACTGCCCCTCAAATGACACCATATGTCTTTGGTCTATCTGTCTCAGGTTCCTATGTAACTAAGATCATAGGCCTATATCGTCACGCCTGGCTCCTTATGTGCTTTGGATGAGAAAGCTGACATTTTATGTGTTTCAGAGGTTCAGTGGAAACTTAAATCCTTGGCTTCAAACCCAGCCTCCACCACTGGTTGAACTGTGTGATGTTAAGGAGCCTCACCTTTCCCTGTATGGTGCAGATAATGATGGTGACAATGACAACAATGACGATAGTAGTCTTTTAGAGTCCCTGGGACGGAATCAAGAGACTCGTAGACCCAATGTCCAGTGAAACAGCCACAACTGCTGGAAAGGGTAAGACCACAACCGCTTGAACTTTCTGAAAATTGTTCAAAGAGCATTCAGCAACCTACCAAATATTTATTCAACAAAATCCATGTATGGAAGATCAACGAGCATCAGTGGTCCTTAGTTGAAACTCCACACAGGCGGATATGGCCAAGACACAGAGTGACCAGACCACTGGACTCCGGTCCAGGGATGCAGTATCTCCCGAGGGAGACATTTCAAATCCCCTCCAACCTCATTTCACAGAGGTTCACTATTTTCCTGGTTAGTGCAGACAGAAGGTTGGGGTTCCCACCTTGGTCCAGTCCCCACTCACAAGCAAGCGAACTATTCAGATCTCTGCTCATAAAGCACAAGCCACCATCCAGCAGCCTCAGTGTCGGTGAGGAAAGGCAGCCAGGAGGGACAGGGAACGCAGTGGTCTCCTCTTAGAAAACAAACTTCTTTGACACATAGTGAGGGAAAGTTCACCTTTCTCTAAAACAATGGAGACTTGGTGAGAAATTCAGAGGCCATCTGTATGCGAGTGGCACGTTAAAACCCCAGGCCAGCTAATCTCCTAGCCAGAACTGGGGAAAGATAACGACGAAGAAAAAACTTAAGAACGAACGTTCCTGAAGTAGGAGAAGAAAATCTCCTCTTAAGGGCTGGCCTCAAAAAAAAAAAAAAAAAAAAAAAATCTTGCTTGAATTGAATTAGGTCAAAGTGTGGTGCAATTTATGTCCTAGGGAATTGTTGGAAAGGAGAGAACAGTCATCAGGCCGTTGGTGGAGCCCGACAGCTGGACTGTGATGTAATAGCACAGAGTCGGAAAAGGAGGCAGAGAGCTCTGCTGAAGCTACCGCCATCCCTGGGTAGCCGCACATGCCAAAGGCTTTCCGCAGTGGACTCAGAGCAAGGATAAGATTTCACTAAGACCAGAGCCAAGTCAGTGAACAGGTAGGAGAGGAAAAGCCACGAAAGGGAAGAGAGGTTAATGTCTAGGATTTCTCTTGCAGTCTAATTTACTTAAAACATCTTGTCTATAAAAGGGAAAGAAAGGGGAGGGGGTGGCAAAAGGGGAAAAAAGTAGCAGAGAGGTAAATATGCAAGCAGGTGCTACAGTGTGGCTCGTACATAGAAAATGTGTAACACATCTGGCCACTTATGGGCCTAAATGTCAATTTACTCTTATAGTGATAGAGCTTTTCTTATGTGTTGTAAAATAAAAGTGGATCTACAAGAAAGATACAATAATTATAAAAGCATATATATCCAGCAATAGAAATCCAAAATACATGCAAGGTTGAAGGCTGGGGATGTGATTCAGTGATGGAATGCTGGTCTAGCATTTGTAAGGTCTTAAGTTCAGTCCCCATTATTTAAAAAAAAATAGAAGGGCTGGAGAGATGGCTCAGCCATTTAGAGTACTTGTTGCTCTTGCAGAAGACCCAGGGTCAATTCCCAGAACCCACATGGTGACTCACAAACACCTATAACTCCAGTTGTAGGGGATCCAGTGTCCTTTTCTCACCTCCTCAGCCACCAGGCATGGATGTTGTGTGCATGCAGTAAAAATTATGAACTGTTTGGAGCTAACAGACATCTCTGGAACGTGTCATCCAATGAATGCTGTACGCATAACTCCTTTGAAGCAACAAGGAAGGCCATAAAAGAGGCACCGGAAGTTTCCAAGGACTAAACAGTACCACAGATGTCCTCTGGAGATGGAGCCGAAGTCAGAATTCAACAGCAGAAAGAAGTCTGGACTTTCCTACTTAGGTGACACTTAGGTTCACACACCAAAAATAACCAACAACCAAAGAGCAGTGGCCCAGGGAAAAGAAGAATTACTGTCAAATGAAAGCAGTGGGAGTCTCACGGAAACCTGTGCGGCACAGTGAGACGCTCGCGAGAGGACACCTTATACCTGTAAATACATAGGAATGAAGAAGGGTTAGTGGCCTACTCTTCCAATTTACGACATCTGAAAAGGAAGAGCAAGCTAAACCCAAATTAACATAAAGAAGAAATTGAAGACTACAGTAGAGATTATTAAAATGGAAAAATAGAGAAATAATAGAGAAAAATAAACGATTCTCCAAGAAAATTAGAAAAATTCTCAACTCAATAGTAGGTTGACCAAGCCAAAAACAAAAAAAAAAAAAAAGAAATTCTAAACTCAGTAGGTTGGCCAAGCCAATAAAAATGAAATTCTAAACTCAGACATGAAAGTGGGGTGACACCTCCCTATCACACAGTCTGTAGATAATAAGGATTATAAGAGGATACCACAAATAGCTACACTCTAGGAAATTAAAGAGCCTGTAAAAATGGACAAGTTCTTAGAAATTCACAAGTTACTAAGCAGAGACAAAAGATTCCTTGCCCTGCCCACAATCCTTATGTGTCTGCCTACTTCAATTAATGTAATCAACACAATCCCCTATAGGCATGCCTATAGACATATTTTTCTAGATTGTCAGGTTGACAATTGTCACAAACCGACACATCCTTCAAGTTAATCTACAGGTGTAAGAAACCTCCACCAAGAGTCCAACTGATTTTATAAACATTACATGCCATGAACAAACAAACAAATAATGCAGAGGACCCTTACTTCTTAAAACATACCACAAAGCCTCAAAAAACCAAGGCACTGTAATACAAGCAAAAATAAAGACATATTGTTCATTGGAATGAAATTAAGAGTCCAAACATAAACCTTACATTTCCAAGCAATTGTTTTTTGTTCGTTTGTTCGTTTGTTTGTTTTGACAGGGTGGCAAGACCATTCACTGGGAAAGAATGTAGCAGGACTTTCTCTGGACTGCCAGCTCCCAAATAATGCCACGGAGACTTCCTGTTATTTATGGAAGTTTGGCCTTAGCTTAGGCTTGTTCCCAACTAGCTCTTGTAACTTAAATTAGCCTGTTTATATTAATCTATGCTCTGCCGTGTGGTTTGTTATCTGTCTTCAGTACATTACATCCCACTTCCTCTGTGTCAGCTTGGTGAATCCCCACCTCTCAGATTCTTCTCTGCCCCCCCCCCATATCCCCAAGTTCCTTTCTCTCCCCAGAAGTCCCACCTGTCCTCTCCTGCCTAGCTATTGGCCATTCTGCTCTTTATTAAACCAATCAGAAGGTGTCTTAGTGAGGAAGGACAGACACATCTTTACACAGTATACAAAAAGATTATCCTACAATAAAAGAATATTCATTTAAAAAAGTTTTTTAGTTTTTGAAATTGAAATATAATTATATCATTTTCTATCTTCTTTCCCTCCAGCTGTCCTCATTCACCCCCCTTATTCTCTCTCAAATTTATGGCCCTATTTAATTATTGTTACATATGTATATACTCTTAAATATACAAATACAAACAATTGGTCTGTGTGAAGTTACTTGTATGCATATGATCTCAGAGCTGACCACTTGGTATTGGACAGCAGAATCATCTTTTTTTGTTTGTTTGCTTTTTGTTTTTCAAGACAGGGTTTCTCTGTAGCTTTGGAGCCTGTCCTGGAGCTGGCTCTTGTAGCCCAGGCTGACCTCGAACTCACAGAGATCTGCCTGCCTCTGCCTCCCAAGTGCTGGGATTAAAGGCGTGCGCCACCACCACCCAGCATTTAACAAATGGTACTGGGACAACTGGATAACTGTTGCAAAATAATGAATTTGAACCCCTGCCTCAAAACAGAGAGCGCATCGTCATCAGCTGAGATCATTACCTAGAAGATGCTTGGTAATGTATAGGATATCACTGGAGAAGGAATGGGATTTGGAATTCCCCAACATCCAGGGCTCCCGATTAGAATAACTTGAGAAATTCTAAATGCTAGGGAATCTGAGAACACAAAATGAAGGGCTCACAGTGTTCTCACCTAGTCTCAGTGATTTTAATTGCATGTTTCCCTCTGCACTAAGTGGAAAATTTCCTCCTTGATTTATTGTCTGTCTGCTTGTGTCCCCGAAGGCAAGCTTATTTTTTGACACTGAAACACAGCCAGTTGGAGGCCTTCATTGCTTGGGCTCTGTGATTACACCAGGCCTTTCTTTTCACCTCAAGGAGAGAAACTACTGGAAATTTACTGGCCTCATAAAAATGGTTATTTTTATGCAAAATGAATCTGATATTTACAAAAAGCTCCTCTTTTAATGCAGAATAATGAAATTTTATAGCTATAAATCAAATTTTATCTACTAAGTATATTACATAATTTGACCATGTTTGAGATTTATTTTAAATTAACAGTATCGGATTGCTATTTTAATGTAGGATTTGACTTTAAAAAAGACTCTCAGCAATTCTGCTTTTGAGAATTCGATGTAATTTAGTCAGTTGAACAGCGATTGTGCTGTGATTTTGTCCCTCTGGTTTTATAGTTTGTATGAGGGGACCTGGTATTTGATTGTTGTGCTCCAAAGGAAATGGAAGGGCTGCTTAGACCTTTGGGGGGGGGTGTATTTGCCTCACTGAGTTTCACATGACTATTGGATACACTCAGCACCAGTGAGAGCAGTAGAGGTTCAGCGAAGATGAAAGGGTGGTGCTGACCTAGTCCTCAAGACGACTGGAATCCACAAGGACAGGTGGTCATAGAAACAGGATGTTTGAAATCAATATGCCAAGCAGTATGCTAGAAGGAAGCCTTTGTGCTCTGGAAGGGGAGGAGTCTGCCAGGCAGAGTGGGCAGAAAGAGTGGAGATATCATGTGTCCTCCTCTGTAACACCAACTCTCAAATAATGGCAAGGAGACTTATTATTAATTATGAAATCTTGGCCTATAGCTTAGGCTCGTTCCACAAGCTCTTATAACTTAAATTAGCCTATTTATTTTAATTTATATTTTTGTCATGTGGCTTGTTACCTCATCTCTCTGTGCTGGTCATGTCCCCCTACCCCCCAGTCTGACTGGCGACTCTACCTTCCTTCTTTTCCGTGATCTCTCTGTCCCCAAAGTCCTGCCCAATCTCTTCTTGCCTAGCTGTTGATCTTTCAGCTTTTTATTAAACCCGTCACAGTGACACATCTTTACAGTGTAAAGGAATTTTCCGCAAGAGGGGAGATTGATTAGCGAAAGGGCTTTTCAATAGGGTAACCCAGATTTCAAAGGTGCTTATGCCAGCCAGAGAAGTGTATGCATTCTTTCCTTTCATATCAGAATCTAATTTTTGCTTAATGCTAAATGCTCCCAAACACATTCTGAAAAAAACCACACACACACACACACACACACACACACACACACACCAGTAAAACACTTTGGCCAGGAGGTTGAAATGGCAATGCTGAGGTTCAAAAAAGCAAATGGATGGGCAACCCTACCACCAACAGAAATGAAACAAAACAAAAAAGCAGTTGAAGCCAAAACTGGAGACAGTACAGGATCTCTGAACTTCAAGTATGGTTCAGTCAGATGAGATAAGGAGGTTCAGAGTGGGGTAGCTGTAGACAAGTCCCATTCTGTCCAGAGAACTCAAATGCTGTCTCCCACATGAGAATAGACCTGCTTGCGTTTGCCAGCCTTGTTCCCACCTATTACAGAAAGAATTTACTTCGTTTGCCAGTAGAATCAGATTGGTGGACATGAGTCCTAGCTTAGCAACTTCTGGACTTGGATCTTCTCTTGCATTGCCTGTGTACTGATCTCAGATGTGTGTGACCCTGCCTGCCCATCTCAGGCTCATCAATATGGGGAGAAGCTGTCCATATACAGGTCTGTGGCTGCAAAAACGGACCAGCCTTCTAATAGACTTTTCAGATATTTAGAGTTACCCTTTAAAGCTCCATCAACTATCAACCCCTGGTGGCCTTTTAAAGGGGAGATACAATGTGGAATCTGAAGTCCCGCCAATAAGCCACCCATGCCCTGAGGAAATGAATAGGAAATTAAGCAGTTTTGGCTTTCCAGACCTCAGAAGGCGTACCAGAAATTGTAGTTTGAGAATTATTGTCTTGGAGCATCATAGAAGTAGGAGAACTTACAGGCTGTGATGAGGACGGAATACCTTCCAAGGGAAGCTGCATTTGTACCAGGGAAGGGAATTAACCTAGTATTATCAGGGCTACATTCAGTTTAGAGTGGATAAGAAAGGATGAGGGATCAGGGATCAGGGAGATGAGTAGGCACCTTGGACCATAGAGGATGCAAAGGAAACTCTCTGTTTTGATGGACAGGCTCTTAGAGAAATGATGGTACTGGAAGCCTGTTTTGGCCTATGGTGGGTTAATTGTAGGTGAGGATGGTTAAATAAACTTCAGCTGGTGTAGGAGGTCCTTCTGTCTTTTGAGTTGCTTTCATTGGTTAATAAAGAAACTGCCTTGGCCTAGTTGATAGGGCAGCACTTAGGTAGGCGGAGAGGACAGAACTGAATGTTGGGAGGAAGAAAGGGAGACACCATGGAGCTGCCAGAGACAGACATGCCGAATCTTTCCTGGTAAGCCACTGCCATGTGGTGATGCACAGATTAATAGAAATGGGTTAAATTAAGATGTAAGAATTAGCCAATAAGAAACTAGAGCTAATGGGCCAAGCAGTGTTTTAATGAATACAATTTCTGTGTGGTTATTTCAGGGCTAAGCTAGCTGGGCAGCCAGGATGAACAAGCAGCCCTTCCTCTGCAACATTCAGCAAAGGCTTTCATTTTCCTTGAGATGGGTTTAATTGTCCAGAAAGGTTTTTGCCCTTTCAAAGAATCAAAATATCAAAGAACATGACAATCATTTAAAATTATTTCCTTGGGAGCCAGGGATTTCTCTGGAGGAATGCCAGGGTTTACAGTGGATTAAAGAACAATGTGGCAGGTGATGTTTCCATTCCATCATCTCTGTTTCTACCACAGCAACTAACTCCAAAACGTTTGTCTTGTTCTGAAAAATTCATCATATTTTATTGCTATGAACATTGCACTATTTCCACACTAAAAGTAAAAAAAAGGAAATCCTGGTTTATTTCTAGTGAGAAGCAACTTTATCCTCAAATTATCAACTGCTTCTTTTTCTTCTTGGTTTATATTACACATGTGCTTGTAGGTGTTCTTTTCTTTACCCATCCGTATATGACTGTCCCTTGCTTTATAACACTATTGGAAGCCAGCTTTGCAGATCACCTTCCTACTCAGGGGCTCTTTATAAATTGTTGTTCACAGAAAGTGTTTAGAGGCTAAAACATTATTATAAATCAGTCTTGAAACAGTCATTTTTATTTTGTGGTGTTGGGCAGCAAACCGAGGGCCCTGTGCATGCTCGGCGAGGTCTTCCACTGAGCCCATGAATCATTCTCACTTCTTCCCTCGACTGGGTCGAGATGTTGCCTTAGAATCCTTCTCCATACACCACCCCATTCTACTGAACAAGGCTCTGAATTGGTACTTTGCGTAAACAGCCATTCTTCATGGCAGTCCCACTGGTGGGGTTTCACACAGCCGTCAATCAACTTCCACATTCCTCCCTTTGATTTTCCTACTTTCTTCCTGCCCTGCTTTCATAACTGCAGAGATTATAGTCCAAGTGAAAGAAATGTTTCCAAAGCGTTCATGGGTTGGAGCCGAAACGCCTCCAGAGATCCTGTGGACAGAAGAGTAGGAAGAGAGCAGGTCTAAAGTAGGAAGGCAGTGAGGACAAAGGCAGGCAAGCCCAAACTACGGCCAAACCAGCACACAATTATCATAACTCAAGAATATACATAAACATTTTACGATGCTGTGGACTCTCCCTTGGCCGTCTGAAATCTCCACCTTGTCATCCATACCCAATACAGCTGTGCATGTTAAAGGAGCCATGATAGTATTCATGTGGTACTAGCTGCTTTTCTGCTGCTGTGCTGAAACATCATAACCAAGGCAACTTATATAAAATGAAGCATTTAATTGAACTTTGATTCTAGAGCAGCGGTCCTCCACCTGTGGGTCGCAACCCCTTTGGGGGGCCAACATATCAAATATCCTGCTCATAGGACATTTACATTGTGATTTGTAACAGTAGCAAAGCTACAGTTATGAAGTAGCGACAGAATAATTTTATGGTTGGGGCCACCACAACATGAGGGACTGTATTAAAGGGTTGCAGCGTTAGGAAGGTTAAGAACACTGTTCTAGAGAATTGGAGACCATGATCATGAAGTGAAGGCATGTTGGCGGGAACAGCTGAGCACTCACATTTTGAACTGCAAGCTGAAAACAGAGCTAAGGTGAAATGGTGCAGATCGTTTAAACCTCAAAACCCGTGCCCAGTGACATACTTTCTCCAGCAAGGAGAGAGCCACCCAGGGAACCAAGTATTCTAATGCCTGAAACTTACCAAGTTTCAGTCATTAGACTAAATTTAGCTGTTTTGGTCAAACGATCCTAGAGAGATTGTTCAGTTTTACATTTAGAGCTTTGGATTTAGAGTCCAACAGCCTAGTTTTGTCATAGGACCACCACTGCCTGGTCTTGAACATACCAACGTGAGTGGTTCCCCTGGTTAGCCTCAGTTGTCAACTTGACACAGTCCAGAATAATCTGAGAGAGTCTCAGTTGTGGGATCATCTCAATCAGACTGGGTATATCTTTGGAGTATGTCTTTGGGATGCATTTTCTTCATTGCTAATTGATGGAGAAGAGCCCGGCCCACTGTGGGTAGTTCTGTCTTGGGCATGGGCACCTGGGTTATCTAAGAAAGGTAGCTGAAAGAGATCAAGTGGTGTTCCTCCATGGTCTCTACTTTAGTTCCTCCATCCAGATTCCTAACTTGAGCTCCTGACTTGACTCTTCACTGGCAGACAGTCACTTGGAAGTATAAGAAAAAATAAACCCTTTCCTCGCCCAAGTAATTTTTGATCAAAAAAATATTTTTTTTTAAATCAAAAGCCAGAACAGTGGTCTTCCATCTCCACAGCTGCGTACCTCTGAGAACCACTTGGCCAGGACACTTGTGCATTTAGTGTTCAGTTGGATGTGTCATGCACAGACAATTGGCTGCAAACCGGCAGACTCTTGTCATCCTGCGATTTTATGATAAGGAAGTTCCCACAGCACTTCTGGTCCCCAAACTCATGCATGTGCCTGGGTGTGTTTCTAAGACGTGAAAAAGAAGCAGATTCAAAATGGAGCAGTGGTCAAGCGGATGGTTTGATTTAGGGGATGGTTTTTTAGCAAGGCACATGCTTCCCCTTTAGCCTGTTACTGTTTCTGAGAACATCTGTTTTGCTTTAAGTGAGGGATCTCTTTAGGGGGTATGTTTAAAGGAAGCTATTATTTTCTTCAGGTCCCCCCCCTCACTCTGCCCTGTGGTTCAGCAGAGGCTCGAGGTATCAGTTTGTTCATGGGCATGCTGCCTCTTGGGAGCCCCGATTTACCAAGCATGAGCATGAATGTCCAATGACTGCAGGAGGGAACAACTTTCCTGTCAATTCAAGCCCAGCACGAATTTGGATGAATGGCCTGGAATTCAAAGGCATCCTGTTTAGAAAGGAAGCACAAATTTCCTTTGCAGGTTACAGCATGCTGCCTGGATACAACTTAGAACGCAGCACACCCTTCTGTGTTCGGGCACAGAATGTTCTCTCTCTGCTCTCACTCAATCTTTGTGTGCACACGTACATACGTGCACACACATGTGCATATTCACATGGAAGTCAGAAGACAACCTCGGGCATTGCCCTTCAGGAATCATTTATCTTGTTCTTTGGACAGTGTCTCTCATTGACCTGGGGCTCACCTATCAGGCTATGCTGCCTGGCCAGCCAACTGCAAGGATGCTCCTGTCTCTGCCTCCCCATCACCAGGGTTACAAGTACACATCACCATGCCTGGCTTTTTATGTGAGTTCTTGGATCCCTGTGCTCACACAGCCAACATTCTACTGACTGAGAGTCCCCTGCAATATGGTTTGGATTGAGTTATATTTGCAATCTTAGGCAAACATTATTCTCGGCGTATTCATACAGGTTGGGCTTTGGGTATCTACAAGGACATGCTTTTGTAGAGTGTGACTCAGTTTATTCAGTGCATTGCAGGGCGGGTTCATACAATTAATTCTTCTAATTGGATCATTTTTGGTATGCTCATTGAAGGGCGGCATTATCTTGTCATCAATGATAGGAATGTGAGCTCCGAAGTTAGAGGGACGAATTCTCGCTCTGTTTTCCAGGGGTACAGTTTCAACAAGTCCACTCAATCTCTCCAGATCTGCTCAATGGCCGTGATCACTGGATCGCCAGCTTCAAAGACCTCAATGTCTGGATTCAGCATCTGTTCATAACGCCTCCTGTTCTCCGCTCTCTAATGCTACAATAAACAAAAGTAACAAACCACACTTGTGAACACTGTTCAGCAATGCAGGAGTTTGGTCCGGAAGGGGCAATCTTCATGGATGTTTCTATAATACTGGAAGGGCTGGGATAAAGCCCAGCAGACAGAAGAGGGTATCACCTTTCTAACAGTTGAGGCATTTCCAGGCACCAGTATGACTCTCTGTTGAAAGAATGCAGAATGGAAACGTACTGGAAAGGAATTGCTAACTGGTGATGCCAGAAAAGTCAGCCTTGGTCCACAGTGCGGCAAGAGAGTCAGGTGGGAGACAGTGGCAGTGTGGCTGAAATCCCCTAGGGAAATTATGTTGAGGATTAAGAAACAGGATCTTAAGATATGCAGGCATGCGCCAGGGCCAGGATAGCTGGGTAGGTTCTTCCCTAACTCCTGAGTTCAGGCTTGTGCTGGCCTCCTTTCCCCGCTGAAAGGCATAATTGCCTCATCAACCACCTTCTCCGTGTGTGGGGCTTTTTCTAACCAAGCTACTTCTTTCCCCTTCGTTAAGATGAAGACATTTCTGGCGGGGATGCAGGTTCTCTGGTTACTGCCTCCTTTATCTCATTTCTGGTTTCTGGTTCCTAGTAGAGGGTGACTTTTGAGTAGAGGACTGGTAAGCTCTGAAGGAGGAGGTGGCTGGCCCTTGACCTGTTTCTCATGAGAAGTCTTTACATAAGTGTCATCCAAGCTGAGAGAGTGGTTCATCGTAGGGCGCCTGCTTAGTATGCACAAGGCCTGGGTTCCATCTCATGCCCAGGGCCTCTGAAGCAAGATCAGGGCACCTACAACACAATCCTACCTGGGTCAGTCACTAGATATTCAAGTTCCTGGGTATTACCCTTGCTTTGCCTAGCCAGTTCTTCAAAGATGCGAGGATGTCTGGGCATTTGCTCTTCAATTGATCGTATGGGAGCAATCTTGAGAGTCCTTAGTGTGGGGGCTCAGGGGTGAGCTGTGGGCATATGATGCATTTGTTTGTGTCCTGGCTGCCTCTGAAGGCAAAGCACATCGCTTCTACTTCCTTATTTCGGCAGTGACATCCTGGTACCCCTTGTCACCAGCAGATAAGGAGCACCTGCACCTGCTACCTGAGAGGGAGAGGCAGAGCGAAGCTGGGGCACCCTTTCCTAGTCCCTTTCCACTTCCTTTTCTACCCTCACAAAGGCAAGGACCGACAGAAACATGCATCTCCCTTGGTCCCAGGAGTGTTCAGATCTCCATTGTGCGCGCCTCCACACAGTTTCTTTGGCCTTCAAGGAGGAGCGCGGGGACATTCAGCAGCTTCCTCAAGTTCATCAGTAGAGGGCAACGGGACCTCCAGCCCAAGCATTGACACAAACACTCGCTTAAACCTCCTTCCAGTTTTGGTTTCGGCCTCGAAGAAATAAGCCATCTCTCCAGCCCTCTTTCCAATTTTGTAAGCACGGTTTACGATTCTCCAAGTTCTGTAGCAACCTCCTGTTGTTTTGTTTTGTTTTGTTTTGTTTGTTTTGTTTTGTTTTGTGTCGTTTGGGCAGAACTGAAGGAAACTACAATGGATGTAGTCTTTGGTACTTTTATCTTGAAATTTTAATTGCCCACCAGGAAAGAAAAAAAGCAGTACATTGAATGTTCTCTTCTGAGCAATAGATCCTACAGGAAGGAAATTCTCAAGTTCCTTGATGATGTTACTGGCCAAGATCCTTAAACGCAGTCAGCGGTGCTAGTCAAATCTGCTGATTGGTATCAGAAGGGAAGCAATGGATTCCTGGTTTTGTTTGAGAATGGTAAGGGCATTGAAATAACGAATAGCCAGTAGCACCTTAATGCCTGTCCTCCAACCTCTAAGCAGAAACAGGTGCCTGGAAGTACTTTCTGAGCGGAATAACTTACTGTAGTGACATCTCTGGTGCATCTCATTTTGACAACAAAGTATGTATACACTATATGTGCATATGTGTGTGTGTGACAATATATGAAGTCTATACACAATGCTTTTATACATTATAGGTTCTTTGCAGTTTTTAATAGTTTTGTGCTAGTCAAATGAGGATCATACTTAGCAAAGTGCACTGAATTTCCTAAGTCATACTGTAATGTTTCGAGCATTTGCCTTGTGGAATTACATTAATACCTTACAAGTCAGATCTCATATCAAAATAAGCACGGACTTTGGCTTTTTAAATATTTATTGTATTGAGGACTGATGGGGACTGAACATGTAAAACATGAGCTGTATCACAAACCACACATCCAGCCTAGTTTTATAGATAAGGAAACTGGTAATTGGGGGGTGCAAGTTTAAAAAGGGATTAATATTGTCCATTTCCAAACTCTGCAGTGCTAAGACAGCCTAAGCTCATAGTTCCTTCAGAGCACAGAATCACGTTACTTCTTTTTGCTCGAGCTCAGTTCAGGAGAGAGGGTGTTAGAAGACAGACGCAAGGGTCCCCAAAGATGCTGGCGCTGGAAAATTAGTCCTGACCGCTGACGTTCTGACACATCCCTAGAAAAGTTATATATGCATAGTATGACTAAGCTACAAGCCACAGCATATATGCAGAGGGCCTGGCGCAGACCCACGCAGACCCTGTGCTAGCTGCTTCAATCTCTGTGAACCCTTCATTGGTTCAGTGGTCTGTGCTCTCCTAGTGTCCACCCCCTCTGACTCCTACAATTCTTCCGCCTCCCTCTTCCATGGGATTCCCTGATCTCTGAGGGGAGGGGCCCAATGTGACCTCCTATTTAGATTCTCTCTCTACATAATCCAACAGTTAACTTTTGAATTAGTTTTCACTTTTCTCTTTTTTTTTCCTTTGGTATGTTGTCATAGTCTCGTAATCATGTCCTTCACTGAATTTTGTCATCCTTAAAAGATGCAATTCTATTAAATGACCATGAAATCCATTTGTTTTCAAACATTCTATAAGTACATACAGCCCCTGTAGTCGAGAAGCCCCTGGTCCCTCACAGGTGTAACAACACAGCAAGGCAAGCCGCAGACTCAGGGGAGTCATTGCCAGGTGAATGTGAGGGGTAAGGCAGGCGGGGAGACCCTATCCACCCCTGCAGAAAGCACCTTCTGGGGAATCACAGCAGAGTTTGGTGTAGGTGGACATGACAAGTTCTTATGATGGGTTCATGCTTTCTATAACAAATCAGGGATCACAAGAGTGGAGGATAGCTAGGAGAAACAGGGAGAGCAAAGGTTTGCAGAGGAATCACGGTCCCAGAACAGAGGTGGTTTTCATGTTGCTGTGTTTCTATTTATTATTTTATGCAAATCATGTACAAAGTCACACCGTCACCATTCATTTATACCTTTCCTTTGATGTGAGGCTCCTGGTCAAGATTTGCATCTTCATATTTAATATGCCCACACTGATGGTGTGCTTAATAAACAGTTGGTTGAATATACTTGCTGTAGTTTGAAGATGCTTGATTGTTCATTAGAGAGAATACAGGGCATCTCTAATTGAGTTCTTTGTAGATCAGGTACCACATACAAAGATTAAAGTGATGTTGCTCGGTCTTTCCCTTACATTGCTGACTTGGTCCATTTACGAATATTTTAAATACAAAGGAAGAAGGATGCTTCAAAAAAAGTTTTAAATTGAGGCCCTGCCAAGCTGAAAGGAACCAGAAAAGAGTTCAAATAGCCTTTTAATTCCATGAAAGGAAAATAGAATGGACAAGAATAGTCTCCAAGTGCCATGAGGGGTTGTTTACATGTTTATTTGGCACCACATCTCTCTCCCGGCTCTTAGTGTTGACCAGTTTCCTTTGGCCTTAGATGTCTCTTAGTTTTCCCCATTGTTATAGTATCCCATAAGGCTGTCTGAAATACAATGAAATGAAATTTATGCCCTGGCAATGCTGAAGCATGCACGGGTGGCCTGTATATGGTGGTTCTGTTGAACTTGTCCAAAATCATTTCTTGACTTACGGGGGTAAAAGTATGTCTAAGTTTGTGAGGCTGGAGGACATTAGTTCACATCACAGATCTGACAACAACTCTCACTGAAATGCTGGCTGAGATGGAAGTGGAAGAAAACTGGCCGGTGCTTTTTATCCCTGTTTATTACTTCACAGAGAACTAAGCATGGTAAAGTTTAAGTGTGATGGTTCTGATTTTAAGCTAGTGGATTCTCTCTCTCTCTCTCTCTCTCTCTCTCTCTCTCTCTCTCTCTCTCTCTCTCTCTCTCTCTCCTCCCTCCCTCCCTTCTTTCCCTTGTTTTTTTTTTCTTTCTGGTTAACAAATATCAGTGAGGAGCTTACAATATCCAATGCACTATGCTGAGCTCTCAGACGCCTCAGAGACTCATTATTTATGCAAATCTAAGCAAAAATATGCAAAGTGTGCAAGTTTACTAGAGCCACCGTAACAGAGTACCACAGATGGCACAGTTTAAACAATGGTAGCGTATTCTCCACCATTCTTGCCACCTGCCTTCAGTATGCTACAGAGTTGTTTGCTTTTGAGACTTCTCTCTCTGGCTTGTTGCTTCACCTTCTTTGACCTCGCTTTGTTTTGTTGTTCAAGACAGGATTTCTCTGTATATCCCTGGTTGTCCCGGAACTCTCTCTTTAGATGAGGCTGGCCTAGAACTCAGAGATCCACCTGCCTCTGTCTCTGGGAATTCTGGGATTAAAGATGTGTGCCACTACTACAGCTATGTCTTTGCATACACTCTCTCTCTCTCTCTCTCTCTCTCCCTCTCCCTCTCTCTCTCTCTCTCTCTCTCTCTCTCTCTCTCTCTCCCTCCCTCCCTCTCTCTGTCTCTTGTGTGCATTGGTGTATGCCTGTGTGATGGTATCAGATCCTCTGGAACTGGAGTTACAGACAGTTGTAAGCTGCCGTGTGAGTGCTAGGAACTGAACCCAGGTCCTCCAGAAGAGCAGTCAGTGCTCTCAACCGCTGAGCCATCTCTCCAGCCCCCGATCTCTTCTTGCACTTAAACTAGGCCATATCCGTATGACCTTACTTCATCTTAGTTGCCTTTCCTTTTTTGAGATTTATTTTTATTTCATGTGTGTGTTTTCTCTGCTTTTATGTAAGTGTACTACATGCTTGGTGCCTGCAGAGGCCAGAAGAGGGCGCTGAAGCCCACCGGAGTTCTGGGGAGTTGTAAATCATCATTTGGGTGTAGGCACTAAATCTGGGTCCTCTGCCAGAGCAGCAAGTTCTCTAATAACACTGAGCACTCTCTCAATCTCCCTACTACTTTTTAAAAAATATTTATCTTCAAAGTTGGTTGTATTCTGAGGTACCAGGGATTAGATACTCAGCGCACAAGGGGCTGAAGAGATGACTCAGTCAACCTTGAGGGCCTGACAAGCAACAAGACCTGAGTTCCAGTCCCCAGTACTCATGTAAAAAGTAGGCAGGGTCGGGCACCCTGTAGCCCGAGCCTAGGGGGATGGAGACAGTAGGATTCCCAGAGCTTGCAGCTAGTCCAGCAAATCAGAGCTCTGGGTTTAGTAAGAGAGAGCCTGTCTCAAAAAATCAGGGGGAAGGTGGTAGAGCAAAGACATTCAGCACCAACCTGAGGCTTCCACATGCATGTACCTACATCTCATCCACAGTCCCAAAGAAATTCAGTATCTGAATCCTGTGAAGTGAGGAGGTGGACTTAGTCCATAGTGGAAGCCTTCATGTTTCTAGTCTTCATTCCCAAACAGGAGGTACTCACAAGCACTTTCTAAAGCTATGCCCTCCTCCTCCATCTAGGTCTAATAGGTAAATAAATGTGACAAATTGAAAATCAACTAAAAAATCCAAAGCATTAATTTTTTAATTATTTTTTTATTCATTCAGGGTTTTGTTGTTTGATAAAGATGGTGACTTTTTTTTTTTTTTTTTGGTTTTTGGCACGTTTATATGCTAACCATTCTTGACTGTTTTGGTTACTAAGCCCTTAGTTACAGCCTGCAGCTGACGTAGGATGTCTTGCTTTGGAAATGTGCACACATTGTACAAGCTCTTAAAGAAGAAAAAAAAAAACACAATATTTTACTGACCTTAGGCTGAGATTTATTATAGGGAGGATTTCAAGAGTATTAAAAAAGGGATGGATAATGCTGCCCAATTTTCTTGTAATGAACATAGATGAATTGCTTGGACTCAAATAAAAGGAATCAGTGTAATTTGGGGGTCAAGGGGAACCAGATGACCTTAAGGTTATTGACTGTGTTTATCAACAGGAAAGGACAAGACTTTTAAAGACACTTAATATTTCCACAGAGGACACTTTCATTTCTGAAATGAAATATAAGCCCGCATGAAATGAGGAAAGAGAACGCTAACGTCCATGTGTATACCAATTTTGGCCTTACCATGGAGCGGTCTCTTTTTTTTAAACAGCCTCAGTTGAAAGGGTTAGGGACGTAGCTCAGTGGTAAAGTACTCACCTCTTGTGCATGAAGCCCCGGGGAAGATCCCTTGCACTGCAAAACAGTAACGATGATGGTGGTAGTGACAGCACATCTTTGGTTTGCCTGTGCAATACTGGATTGGGGTTATTTTAAGTGGCGAAACTCAGATTTTAAATCTAATAACACTAACTCGATCTTTTTCCCCCCAAAATAATTTTTCATTGGACATTGTTGTGGCTTGAGTAAAAACAGCTCCCATAGGCTCATATATTTGAATGCTTAGTCGACAGGGAGTGGCACTATTTGAGAAGGGATAGGAGGTGTGACCTTATTGGTGTAGGTGTGGCTTTGTGGCTTTGTTAGAGGAAGTGTGCCACTGGGGGTAGGCTTTGCGGTTTCAGAAGCCCATGCCACTCCCCCCCCCCGTTCTCTCTCACTCACTCCTCTCTCTTTCAGCCTATGGATCAGGATGTAGCTTTGCTACTTCTCCACCACACCTTCCTGTCACCATGGTCCCTGCCATGATGATAATGGGCTAAAACCCTGAAGCTGTAAGCAAGCCCCCAATTAAATTCTTTCATTTATGAGGTTTGTGGTAGTCACACTGTCTCTCACAGCAGTACAACAGTGACTAAGACAGAAATTGGTACCAGGAGCTGGGTATTGCTATGACAGATGTGACCGTGCTGCTTGTTGGTAGAATGTAAGCTTTGGGACTTTGGATGAGGTAAGCATTTGAATGCTTTAACCAGGGCTTAATAGGCCATAGTAGTAGGAGCTTAGAAGTGTGGTGAGGGCAGTAGGAACTGTGGGGGGCCCAAATGAATACATTTTAGAGTAGAAGTGACCTAGAGACCATTCTTGTGATATTTTGGCAAAGAATGTAACTATGTTTTGCCTCTTCCCTAAAAATCTGCCTGAAGGTAAATTGAAAAGTTTTTGGATTAGTGGCATTGGCAGAGAAGATTTCAAGACAGCCTAGTAGTGACTCTGTCATGTGATTATTGCTGGTCACTCTTACACAGAGATAAAATGAAAAGGAACAAGCTGAACAAGGACAAACACAAAACAAGCTTTCTCATGCTTTTTTTTTTTTTTTCAAGACAGAATTTCTCTTTGTAGCTTTGGAGCCTGTCCTGGAACTCACTCTGTAGACCAGGCTGGTCTTGAACTCACAGAGATCCACCTGCCTCTGCTTCCTGAGTGCTGGGATTAAAGGCGTGCGCCACCGCCACCCGGCTCCTTTTCTCATTCTTAACTTCCCTGTTGGAAAGTTTTTCTTTTCTCTTTTCTTTCTTTCTCTCTCCTTCCCTCCCTCCTTTCTTTCTTTCTTGTACTTTTTTTTTGTACATTGGTGTGAGGGTTTCAGATCCCCAGAACTGGAGTTACGGACAACCATGAACTGCCATGTGGGTGCTGGGAATTGAACCCCGGGTACTCTGGAAGAGCAACAGGTGCTCTCAATTGCTGAGCCATCTCTCCAGCCCCCTGTTGGAAAGTTTTATGCTTAAAAAAATCATATCTGCTGAAAGATGAATCGGGCTGCAGGGCGCATGCTTACAGGTTGCAGTCACTATGGAGCCCAGCGACTTAACTCTTTCCTTCTGGTCAACCAACGTCACTGAGTTGCAATCAGTTGCCCTGGTCTTGGTGTGGCTTTAGTATATTTATTAGCTAGGCAAATTACTTAGGAGCCGCCGGCAGTGACTTCAGTCTGGAATAAACAAATACTTCCTGTACGTCTGTGGTGGGCAAGCACCGAGCACAGGGGCACACTGATAGCTTAAGGGAGAGGGAAATACAGACAGAAGAGTAATCTGAGGCTAGTATGTTGGCACATGTCATCCTGGCATTCCAGAAGAAGGAGAGGCATAAGCCCAGGCTAGCCCAAGAAGCGTATATATTTACCTCTTGACCACGTAGTTGCAGATGAATAGGCAATGTAGCATGGGAATTTTTTTTACTAAACAACATACATTATGTGTCATAATGAAGCCCATTTTTATGCATAATGAATGTGTGCTAATAAAAAAGCATCTGAAAAAATAACATGCAAGGGAATTCTAAAATGGTCTGCACAATTTATTCCTTTGCCGCTGACATTGCGAGCTCTGTTAATTTTGCTGAGTGGTACATTTACTGAATGTCCCAGGAACGTCAGCATACTGAGAAACTTAGCAATTTTCCTCTTTTGCTACAGAAAAGAACAAAAACAAAACAAACAAACAAACAAACCAAAAAAGCAACCACTCAGTTAACGGGTAGCGGTCTGCCGAGTTACTGTCTTCTTTTTTCTTTCAGTATCATCTTTTCAAATCAGCCACGAACTTCACGTGGCCGTCTGGCTTTCCCTCATCTCCAAGCTTACTGTCATGAGGTTGCTTCCTGTCTGCCTTACCCTTGGTGCCAGACACGACCCCTAGGACTGTTCCGCCTCCATCTTTCTCTTCTTCAGGCCTTTAGCCAAAATCCTAGTTAATCAGTCCATTCTCGCCTCTTTAACTCCCTTAGATGGAAAAATTCTAGAAGAAATTCATTTCTATTTCAACTTTATTTTCCAAAACCTACAAAGAAGAAGAAGGAGGAGAATAAGAAGGAGAAGGAGAAGGAAAGGAAGAGGAAGAGGAAGAAGAGGGAGAAGGAGAAGGAGAAGAAGTATCTTTAAAAAGTTTAGAACTCCTAATGTCCCCAATCACTGAAGAATATTTGCTAGTGTGGTAATATTTGGATCTAATTTGTGGAAAATGCTGAGAGCAAATCTATATATTCCTAGAGGTCTCCAGTAGGAGGGAAAGCCTCACTGAGAAATGGTGCCAGCAGCGGGCAAGGTGATCATTCATGCTCCTTGTCCACACTTCCCATGGGCATCATGGGAAGTGCAGTGGAAAGGTAATCCCGAACACGTGTGCTCTGTCTAGGCGTCGTCAGCGTCATTGTCCACCAGGGTGAGCGGAGCCCATCAGAGTCGGCTGAGAAACGCGTGCTGGCGCCCCACATAAATACTCAGCCATGAGCCTCCTGTGCCTCAGGTAGGCCTCTGCCTTTCACCTCACAGATCTCAGTGAAAGAAACAGAGCAAGCAGACCTATGGAAGGAGATAAAAACTGATTATAAACCAGACAGTGTGGTGCATGCCTTTAATTCCAGCACTCGGGAGGCTGAGAAAGGAGGATCTCTGAGTTCGAGGTCAGCCTGGTTTGTAGAGTGAGGTCCAGGACTGCCAGGACTCAAAAACAAACAAACAAATAAAAACCAAACACCAGCTAAGCCGAAAATGAGAAAATAAAGGAAGTTCTAAGGAAAATACAAGTAGAAGAGAATTGAAGCAAACATATCATGTTAGCAAATTTAAATGGGAATAAAATAATATTTCAAAAGTAAAAAGTAATCATAAATTAATGTCTACATTGCATACAATACAGAAAAGGAAATTTTTGATATGTTGAACATATAGACATTAAGTAGCGCAATTCATAAAAGGGTGAAAGGCGATGTGAATGGAGTTTAAAGGAATATTGGAGTGGGGACCAGTGAGATGGCTTGTGGGCAAAGGCTCTTGCTGGGACTCACGTGGTACAAGAGAACCGACTTCTCAAAAGTGTTCTCTGACTTCCATAGGCATATAGTGGGATGAGAGCCCCCACCTGCATATACACATAGATAGACAGACACAATAAAAATGTTGGTGTGAAAGAAACTTTTATGACCTCAGACCCATAGACCCTAAACCAAATAGTCATTGATACATTTGTTTCCTTAACATACTAAAGAAAGGATCCAAAGGGATAGAAGAATTGGCAAGGAAAATTTAAAATGTTATTCTCAGAGGGGGGAAAAAGGGCACATGGTTGATAAACGTGTGAGCGCCCCTTATTCACAGAGTTAAAGAAACGCAAGACAGAGCAAGGAGATGAGCAGTGTTTACTCATCAGATCAGCCAACTCGTAAAAGCATGGTAACAAAATGACGTGAAGGGTCCGTGGAAATGCATGCAGTCATGCTGGAGTTGGAATCCAACTAGATCCCTTTTTAATAGGAGAACTGAAAATAACACACGGTTTTAAAAGCACATAGTCTTTGATCCAGCAAGTCTGAGTTTAGTAGTTTCTCCTACAGGGACACTTCAAAGTCAAAATAATAAACAAAAGAGAACAACCCCCAAAGATCTACCAGCTGGGGACTAGCAAAGCAGAGGATGAACAGTCTAATCTGTGAGAGGCCTTCAAACTATTTAAAACAATGGGATGGAATTATATAGAGACAGGAATATTTAATTAAGCATTGTAATGGGAGAAAGACATACAGCAAAGGGTATAAATGTTTCCCATCATTGAAAGACAAGATTTATACTTGAGAAATCTGTGGAAGAGGAAAGAATTTATACTCATTACCTTTATAGAAGAACCGTAGTCTGGGGATAAAGAGGGGGTTTTGCTGGGCTGTGGTGGCACACACCTTTCACCCCAGCACTTGGGAGACAAAGGCAGGCAGATCTCTTAGTTTGAGACTAGTCTCATCTACAGAGTGAGTTCCAAGACAGCCAGGACTAAACAGAGAAACACTGCCTTCAAAAAAACAGAAAAAAAGGGGGGCTCCTAATTTTATTACACCCTCTTTTGTTGTCTGAGTGTTTTTTTCTGTTGTGTGTCTGCTTTTCATAATACAGGTAGGAAATACAGCAATCTCAGGTCCCTGGTCCATTGTATATTGCTACCCTTTGGGCACTCCTGGCATGGGGTCCTATGTTCAGGGACAGTTTGGTCTCCAGTATATCGAGAGTGAGAGTATCCCCATTCACAAGGACGACAGAAAAGCTGCAAACACTTGTTACCACCCTTGACTTGTACACGTTTCACATAACTGATTCGCTTAGTCAGCAACCGCTCTTCAAAGGAGGCCTTGAAACCTCATTGTGTTAATGAAGAAAACGGAAAGCTATGTGAATTCCTCATAATAAATGGTCGTTTGGTCTCCACTTTGTGACTTCCTGGCTCCAAAGCCTGGGTCTGTTCCATCTCTGGAAAGGAAGGAGGTTCAAGATGAAGCATTCTCTTTCCTTCTAATAACAGAGCTGGTGGGTACCAGTCTGCAGGTGGGGACACCCTGAAAGCAGGGAAGGAAGCCAAGGACAGCCATGAGGGGGCCATCCCCGTTGGCCACGGAATTTACATGTTCATTCTCTCTCTAAAGAAGTCCTGGACTGGCACAGTGATTTCCTGAGCCTATCTCTGTCCCTCCAAGGGCCAGCTGGGGTGACTCTGTCTTCTGGAATATCACAGGGCAGATGATGATTAGTTTTTGGCACAGATGGAAGTCAAATGTGAAACACGTGCCTGAGAGCCATTCCTCACATGTTTCTAATCAACCAACCAGATTTCACTTGAATCTTTTATGGTTTCTCTGAATTATTAGTGAAATCGAAAGCCAAATGTAGCTTTGGACCACTCTGCGGTTGCTATAGTAGCCATCCCTTTTTCTAAGTCCCTTCATCCGCTCGTTGAAAATTATTATTGTAGTAAAACCTCTTAGTCATACTTTCCAGGGGGTTAGATTTCTTAGTTTGTCACATGGATAAATGCTATGTTAGAGCCATATATTTGGGTGTGGCTGTGCCTTGGACTGTATAAATGAGAAATCACTAACTTTATAGTCCCGGGGAAAGTCTAGGTACCTACAGGAATTTCCAGGTTCTCGTGCAGGTACACGTGGGGAGTGATAGACACAATGACAATGTATTAGGAAAGAGAAAGGGGATCTTGGGTGATGGCTCAGCCAGTAACATACCTGCCACATGTATGCATCGAGGGCCAACAGGAAGAGAATTCCTTACTCTCCCTGGCGCATAAACACGAGGACCCGAGTTTGGGCTCCCAGCACCCAGGTAGAAAGCCAGGTACAGGAGTGCACCTCTCTAACCTAGTTATGGGCTTGGGGGAAGGGTGTAATGGTGAGACGGGCAGATCCTGGAACTCATCAGCTAGGCAACTAATTGAAGGCTCCAGCTTCAGTGAAAGACCTTATCTCAAAGCTAAGGGCAAGCGCCAGGAAGAAGGCTCAGTGGGTGCAGGGGCTTGCTGTGTAACCCTAGCAGCTTGAGTTCAATCCCCAGAATCCATGTAGATGTGGAAGAAAAGAATGAGCTCCATAATGTTGTCTTTTGACCTGTGCATACATGCTATGGCTTGTGTACCTACATGTATACATCACGTGTACACAAATGATAGTAAATAGAATTCTTTAGGCTATTTCCATTGATTGATTGATTTGAGCCCTGGCTGTCCTGGAACTCACTCTGTAGACCAGGATGACCTCAAACTCAGAGATCCACTTGCCTCTGCCTGCCATGTGCTGGGATTGAAGGCATGCACCACCATTATCCGGCGAAACTAACTATCTTTCTTTCTTTCTTTCTTTCTTTCTTTCTTTCTTTCTTTCTTTCTTTCTTTCTTTCTTTCTCTTTTAAGCCAGGGCTTCTCTGTAACTAAACTATTTTTAAAAGGTGGAGAATAATTGAGCAAGAAACCCAATGTCATCCTCTACACACATGGATTCACTCGACCACAGAAATGCATACACCCCTGCAAACTCTAGTGATAATCAGTAACAATAAGATATAAATATAAATAAAGAAACAGAATCGTACTCTTGAGAATAGAAGTGGTCCAAAGATCTGAGAAACGCCAGAAGTTCAGCTGTATTGGGTTATGAAAGTTGGTGAATCTTTATTCGTCATTTACATAACACATGCCTTCTCCCATGTGTGTATATGATAAACTTTCCTCCTTACTTGTAGCCCTGGGAAGTATGGGTGTCATGAATGTCCTATGCCAGAAACATATAAACATGTTTGTAGCTTTTCATAGTCAGGATTTATAAAATAACATTAAGTGCAATAAATTCACAAGGTTCAGTTGTTTCTATCACAACAGTTTGTCAGATAATCCGGCCTGCTTGGTGATGTGACTGAGGAAAATCTAGGTTTCTTATCACAGTCTTCGTTATTCATACTGGTTCTCCTACCACACATCCCCCAGCAAATCTATCTATGTAGGCATTTAGGCGAATACAAAATAAATACAAGTTAGAGGCTATGGCAGAGTTCAAGAGGTCTCAGAAGTGGTCTCAGAGAAGCGTGATAAAGTCTGTGTTGGTAAGAAAAGAAACCCAAAACAGCTATCAGGGAAGAGGCAACTGCTGCAGAGAGCAAGCTAGGAAAGAGTTGGGGATTCAAGAGAAGACCTAGTCAGCTGCAGAGGTGAACAGGCAGAACTGGAACCAGAGGAGAAGAACAGTGGGTCTAGGTCTGGATGCGTGCACAGGTGGACAGGGAGGATGGTAACTGGGTAGCCCGCCACGAGGACTGAGCTGAGCTAAATAAGCAAACAGCACTCCTCCCCGGTGTCTGCTTCAGCTCTTGCTGTTGTTCCTGTCCTGACCTTTCTCGGTGATGTACTGTGACCTGGAAGTGTAAGGTGAACGGGGAAGGGAAGGAACAGGGAACTTTCGAGAATGGTGACTCAGAACAAAGAAATGGACCAGGGAGACTTGGATCGTGGTAGAAAAAGGGACAGGTATTAAAAATGAGACCATGCCTGGGCATGGAAACGGAGCCAGGAGAGCCGGGTGCCTGTATGAGTCATTTACATAGCACGCACACTTTCCTGTGTATAGTTTTTCTCATGTATGTTCTGGCTCCTTACCTGTATCCCTGATGGGGAGGGGTTCCCATTCTTTCTGCCCATTGACTTATTTCATACACTGATCTTGATGGTTTTTCTTCTCTATCACATTCGAAGCAGAAATTAGGTTTGTTGGAATTCTATAGCTAGAATGTACTGAAGTGTAATACTATATTGGTTCCGTTCCGCACTCTACTAGCTACGCCCTAAGGGAACTAGGCTGAAAATTTACAAACACACAAACACAGACAGACAGACAGACGGGGGCACGGGTACATCGTTGAGACAATAGTACCAAGAAGGCCCACTTTATTGTGCTCAGGTGCAGTTTATATAGGGCTCTGGCCACGCCCCAGCTCTCGGGATCTTTCAGCTGCAGACCCACCAGCCGGCCATCAGGATCTCGTGCTCAGAGCAGCTGCAGGCAGCTCAGAGCAGAGAAAAACAAGTTGTTTACAAGAAATTCAGGGTCTGGCGGTCTGCAGTCCCCAACACTGAATGGGCCAGAAGGATGGTTCAGTGGTTAGCAACACGTCCTGCTTTTGCTGAAGACTCAAGTTTGTTTCCCGGCACCCATGTTGGATGACTCCGCTCCGGAACTCTCGTGCCAGGGGATCCAGTGCCCTCTTCTGGTCTGCTCTGGCACCTACACTCATGTACACCTACCCACCCACGCAGATGCACATAGTTAAAAATACAAATGTTTATACTGCGTCTCAACTCAATTCCAGAGAAGTCTGAACCCCCTACCATACACAAGTCATGCTGACAATGGATGTCAAGGATTGGTTGTTGCATTTATTTCTTACAGAAGTCTGTAACTTCAACTGAACAGACCTCAAAGCAAACCTTTGTCTCTCTCAGCACTGAGCTCAGCAGATAGCACCGCCAGAGTTCCAGTTGCCGAATCGCTACAATTACCTCCCTGTTTCCATCTGTAATAATTCCCTTCCGTTTTTTTTTTGTTGTTGTTGTTGTTGTTTTGTGTTTTTTTTTTGAGACAGGGTTTCTCTGTGTGGCAGCTCTGGCTGTCCTGGAACTTACCCTGTAGACCAGGCTGGTCTCGAACTCACAGAGATCCGCCTGCCTCTGCCTCCCAGGGGCTGGGATTAAAGGCGTGCGCCACCGTGGCTCAGCCCAGATGTTTCTTGATTCTGCATATTCATGATCACTGTGGTCCTTCTGTGTGACAGCCTTTATTATCTCTTGCTTGGGCCTTTCCAGAAGCTTTCTCCCTAGTTCCCAGGGCTCTATGAACTCCAGCCATTTATTTCCTTTACCCAATCACAGAGATTGAAAAACACACCCAAGAGGAATATTAAACTCAGTAAGACAATGAACGTTGTCTACTGTGTAGTCTTGGGTGGCATGTTGGCAGAAGGTGGGCAGACCCATGCCTGAAAACACTGTAGAAAGCCCAGTGTTTTTATTTATAGACACCCAGAGCAAAGGAAAGAAGCCTGGCATGTTTAGTCTATATAATCCAAAAAGTTTGGGGTGCTTTTTTTGTTGTTGTTCTTTTTCCTTCCTTCTTTCTTTCTTCCTTTCTTCCTTTCTTCCTTCCTTCCTCCTTCCTTCCTTCCTTCCTTCCTTCTTTCTTTCTTTCTTTCTTTCTTTCTTTCTTTCTTTCTTTCTTTCTTTCTTTTAAAAAGATTTATTTATTATGTGCTACGCCCACGGCTGTCACGCCTGTGTGGCAGATAAATGCCACTAAGGAAGGGTTGGGGTCTGCGCTCCCAGGAGCTGAGCCCCAGGCGGTTCCCTGGCAATCAGCCACAGTCATGATTCCAGATCAGCAAACTCGTCTTTGCTGGCCCTGGCGCCGTATTGAGCTTTCTGTTCTTTGTTTCTGTATTCTGTGTGGTTCTTTTATTTTGCCAGCAGATCAAGATGCTCTAGGACATTACCGATAATAATCAAACTACTGAGGACATATTGGACTCTGGCTCGCAACTGCGGGAACTTATGGATACCCTAGAACAGAAAGGGCTCATGATAGGAGAAGATGAGTAAATGATGAAGTAAAACGTGTGGAGTGACATGAGTTACCATCTATGGAGAGGCTAGCCAGAATGAGAAACCCCTGGTGCATTTTAGATAGGAAAGAAAGGCAGGCTATTCTTGACAATATGAAACCAGCCATTCAATATTGAAGCAAGCCTTGGGAGTGAAATCCTAAGGAATGGTGCCCAGTATTGGCTGCCCTTGGGGCATAGACAGGTTTCTCGATTAGCTGACTATGCGGGATATGCACAATTTCTTTCATAATAATGATAGTCTTTATATATACAAGACAAGGATCATTCTCTTCAGGAACAGCTTTGAGATAGGGAAGCACAGTATGGGAATGTATGAGACTAGAGCAGAACCTTTGTCATACACTGGGAGTATGATGAGCAAGGGAATAGATGGGTTAATGTTGATGAACAAAGACTGTTATGTTATACTTTGAACTTTATGGATAGGCTTGCTAGATTCCAACCCCCATGGTGTCTCCTGCATAAGAAGGTGCTAAAAAGTATATCTCCTAATCAGAGAACTGATTAGGAATATTTGGTCACTAGATGATATGAAGAAAGGGTTAGAAAGAGGAAAGGCCATGATAGTGATAATGAGACAGAAACTCTCTGTTCATAAGATGAAACCACTTGACTGAGGTTTACGTTCCCAAGGACAAGATTTCCTCTTCTAAGGATGTTTTATGTTTAACACCTGTCCCTGATAATGTGACTAAGAGAAGCTTTCATACTATGCCAACTGATGACATATGACCTTCTGGTTTGTTCTTTGTTTGAATACTATATAATGAAAACATGAATTTAGCAAAATTGCAGCAGATTCCAAGCACTCTCTTGTGTGTTGTGTCTGTCTGTCATTTGTCGAACTTGTGCCTTCCTGTTACCAAGACCCTGCTTCTCCCACGGTCTGAGTGGCTCCCCTGAGCCGGTCCGTGGCAATTATGTATTCAGGGCACTAAATCTCATTACAGATGGTTGTGAACACATGTGGTTGCTGGGAATTGAACTCAGGACCTTTGGGAGAGCAGGCAAAGCTCTTAACCACTGAGCCATCTCTGCAGCCCCTCTTTCTTTTTTCCTTCCTTCCTTCCTTCCTTTTTTTCTTCTTTCTTTCTTTCTTTCTTTCTTTCTTTCTTTCTTTCTTTCTTTCTTCCTGTCATGATAAATGGCCAGTTCCTAGAAATCTTCCCCCCCCCCGTTTTTTCTTTTATTTTTTTGAGACAGGGTTTCTCTGTGTTACAGTCCTAGCTGTCCTGGAACTAGGTCTTGTAGACCAGGCTGGTGTCAAACTCACAGAGATCTGCCTCTGCCTCCTGAGTGCTGGAATTAAAAATATGCGCCACCACTGCCTGACTTTCCCGCCTTTAAAACCTCTTTTAAATTTCATTTTACATCCCAACCACAGTTCTCCCTCTCACCCCTCCTCCCACCCCACCTCGCTTCCCCACTCCCCCAGCGCCCCCCATCCACTCCTCCCAGTTGGTAAGGGTTCCCATGAGGAGTCAACAAAGTCTGGCACATTAAGTTGGGGCAGGACCATCCCTCTCCATACTGCATTGAGGCAGCATTGAGGCAGCGCATGGTGTTCCACCATAGGGAATGGCCTCCACCAAGCTAGCTCATGCACCAGGGATAGATGCTGGTCTTACTGCTGAAATCTGTCTTTCAGTATATCCTAGGAAGGCAGAAAAAATCCACTAAGAGAAGCGCACAGCAGTAGGCAATCAGAAAATGGGTTTTACTTTTTTAAACATTTATTTGTCCCTCCTTTTATTTCTTTCGTTCTTTGATCACTGGGTTATCTATTAAATATCTCGACAGAAAGTTTACAGAGTAACTCAGTACTAGCCCTGCTCTCAAAGAGCAGACAGATAAGAGGCTACAATAAGACTCCAGAAGAGGAGTTCTGCTCTGAACAGCACACCTTGGTTTTTGAATAAGTACTGGGAGGGCCTGAGACAATAGAAGAAGGTAAGGAAGGCCGTGTTTGAAAAGAGTACAGACCTGAACATCTAACTTACTTTGGCGAAAGGAAAGCAGAAGGAAGTGTGGGCATCAGAATGGAGAAGGGAATTCTGTGAGGCTAACATGGGGGATTCTGATGCTGCCTTTAATACAAGCCGTGGATAGGGTCACTAGATAGGAAATTCAGCAAGAGATAATAGACGCTTGTGTTGGGTGGCTCTATCCCTCACAGGGTCTTATACAAAAGTGAGTGATGCCCCAAGCCAGTTAGGACCTTCAGCTACAGGCCCTTGTCTGTGCAGTCACCTTGAGCTGTGTACTGCTAATCTCTTCTGAGAAACTGAGGCCTTATCTTCAGGACAATGAGACACCCTGCAGGGCAGGAAGCTGTAAACTGGGTGATGGGTTAGGATTTTGGGGAAGGGCTCTCTGACTCCAGCAGGGAAGGCTTGTCCAAGGCTGAGAGGAGAGTGATTAGGATACCTACTCAGTGGTTCACATGAGAGAGAATGTGGCCTGAGAAGAGGATTTAGTGGGATGCCCTGATGGATAATTGAGGGAAACTCACCAACAACCATTGAATTGCAAAGGAAGAGTCACCGTCTAACTAAAAGCCTGCTTCCTGAGAGGCCCGCAGCAGTGGGTTCAGCAGGTTGGGGTTGACTCAGTGAGGAAATAGTTGCTTTCTTATCCTACTGGTTTCACTGAGGTAAAAACCATCAGACAGAATCACACATAGTTCATGTACAGTTTGATGTCTCTGGAGATACCCAAACACCTGTGAAGCTACTGCTGCAGTCAAGAAGTCAAATGTCCCATCACCTCCAAAAGGGAAGCAAGGCGTTGAAGAACATGAATTTCACAAAGGATACCAGACACATAAGGAGATGTCTGTCCTGAAGCTGGCAGGGGTGAGTGTCTCCTACTTCTTTGACTTATGCAAACCTCACCTGAACCTGATGAGGACATTCCTGTTTGTGACAGCTTGTTTCACCTCCCTCCCTCCCACTGGAAGCATCTTCATGTGGGGATTGAAGGCTCTCATTCATGACACCAAAGAGTGATTCAAGCTTTCGAAGTTGTGCAATCCTATTGAGTTAATTTTTTACAAGCCCTTGGTCAGCCTGGCGTGGGTGAGACATGAGCAGGTCAGGTGGAGGGAGCGGTGTAGGGAGGGAGACACGTGGCATTAGTCACTTTGCAAATGTGGATGGTGTGAGCATCTTCAACCACTAACTTGTGGGTGCTTCGTGGTTCGTCTTTGAGTTGATAAAACCCCAGATGAACAAAACAATCATTTAGACTTTCTATGATTTCATAGCCAAATTTAAATTACTGTGGGTGATTTTTATTTGGTATTTTTTTGTTTGCTTTTGAAAGAGGATCTCATGAAGACCAGGCTTTCGTTGAATCCACAGAGATCTACCTACCAGTCTGCCTCCCCTACTGCTGGGCTGAAAGGAGTGTGACATCATACCCAGTTAAATCCATGTTATTTTTAGCTGGAAGAAATATCTTTGTCATAGTAAAACAAGATCTGTTACTAGAGTGTTCCTTAGCCAGGCGCTGGGACTCTTAGTACAGCTTTTCCTTCTCCGAGTCTCATTTTATCCTCTCAAAAAATCTTTTTAGAGTTCAAATCCCAAGTCTCGGTGAAATGTTTGAATTTTAAAGTGTTGGTGTACACTAGTGTCTCGATAAATGCCTGACACACAGACTAATGGGCAGTTCAATCCTGAATACAGGGCAAGAAGAGAAATGAGATAGGTTCCTTTTCTATAGTTTTTTGTGGTGCAGGATCAGAGATGGCCGTACGTGGGGCTACTAACCAGAGCCCATGCTTAGTGTTCCTCCCTGGGGGCTGCAGGAGAGAGGGTTAGCCGTATCTGTCACCGCAGAAGAAGAGGAGGAAGGGGGTGGAATTCAGGTATACTGCTTCACTCTGTGGTAGGTGGGCTATTGAGCAGGATCTCTTAGGTCACCAGGATGCACTCTGAAAGCAAACTTTCTGAGTCAAACTCAAACTTCGCCAGGCGGTAGCTGATGCTCATCCTGTGTCGCTTCCCATCTCTACAAAGAGAATAAAAAAAAAATTCCTACGTTCTAGGCACCCCACCAGAGAACAGTCATTATAGTGAAATGAGAGGCTGCACAGAGAAGTGCCACGTTTCAGACCTGGAACATTGCAAGCACTTGGTATGGAGACTTGTGTTTCTTGTTGATTGGTCACTGCTCTTTACATATTGCCCTATGTATAATCCAATATGAATAGGGGATAGTGATGCATTTAAAAACAGCATTACCAACTATTATTATCGAGAAGACTTCACTACATTTTAATAGATGCTATCAATCTTGAGCTGATTTATCTAAAGCCTAAAATTAATTTACTAGCTGGGTGAGGTGATGTATACCTTTAATTCTAGCCCTCAGGAGAAAGAGCCATTTGAGACCAGCTCCAGGCCAGGCAGGGCTACACAGTGAGACCTTGTCTCAACACCAAACCAAAAGCAAACTAAACAAGCAAACTTAATGGAAAGTGGGAGTCAAGATGTGTTCACTCCGTTTCCAGCACTGAATGTGATGGGAGGAGGTGAATCTCCCCGTGTTTCTCCATCCCATGAGCAGAAAGAGTACACGGGCTTCCTGGACTTTTACCTGTTGACCCACATCCCTCTCCCACAAGTTCTTTATTTTCCTGCTATGCTTCCTAGGCAGCAGACCTGAATACGGCATCCTCTGCTTAGCCTTCCTGGAACATCTGCTAAATATGTCAGAAAGCAATGTTTGTATGGCTAACCCTCTCCAGGCAACCCAAAGTTAGGATAAAGCCATCTCTCTGCATCAAGCACGATGACAATAGGCCAAAGACGTATGGATTTTTATCACCAGTGAACCAGCCAATTACCCAGAAATCTGGGGCGGGGGTAGCTGGTGTCTACTGTTGCATGTAAGCCTCGTTGTCTGCTTCAAGTTACAGAAGGTAATTTAAGTTAGTGAGCCTTCAACTAGCTTTCGCTGGATCGTCTTTTCTATGCATGGCAAGGGCTGTCCTGGTTCAGCTACCCTCCCCTCTTGCTCTCCTTCCCCATTCTCTCTGTCTTCCCGGGGCTTGGGAATTTGGACAATTAACCCTGCTGCAGTACATTATGTCTAAGGGATACTACCTGCATTTGCCTTCCAGTATCTCTTCCGGGATCCTTATTCTGTCACACACATCCCATATAAAATGGAAGCCTATGATCAAACGCATCTATCCCAGAAGATGAGCTATTGGATGGTTGCATTTATAGGAAATGGTGAAGTAGGTAAATTCACAGAGATAGAGCAGTCTCTGTCAGTGGTCACCCAGGACTAGGAAGCAGGGCAACATGGGAAATGACAGCCAAGGAGTGTGGGGTTCCTTTTTGGTGTGGTGAAATGGTTCCATAATCGATCATGATGTTGGTTGTGCACCTGTTTGAACACTCCCAAGTCACTGGGTTGCACAATTTAAATCAGTGACTTACACATCATGAGCACACCTCAGTACAGCTGTTAAAACAAGCAAATAAAAACTCAAAAATAAAGCGTACCATCTCTCTGAGAATTCATGTAGCGTTTTGCTTTATTAATTTATAAATTTCATTTTTGGCTAGGTGGTCTGCTAGCCATGAGATACAATGGGGAGAAAGCTGACCCAGGAACCATCACGACCTAGCAGGGAAAAGAAGCCAGCACTATGTGCTGCATGCAAGGAGAGAAGGGGTCCCAGCTGAGAAGAGAAGGCTGTTTGGAGCCCCAACTCATTAGGGAGTTGAGTGGGGAAAGGCCCTAGACCAGTGTGGTTCTCAACCTGTGGATCACAACCCCCTGAACTGGCGGAAAACACAGATATTTACAATAGGATCCCTAAGAGTAGCAGAATTACAGTTATAAAGTAGCAAAAAAAAATAACATTATGGTTGGGAGTCATCGCAACAGGAACTGTATTAGAGGGTTACAGAGTTGGGAAGTTTGAGAACCACTCCCTAGACAGTTGTGTCGGATATGAGTCTTGGCAGTGGGGATAACAGCGGATGAAAGCCCGGAAGAATGAGAAAGCAGGCCTCTGTTTGCAAGCTGGGAAGGTCCGTCGTGTGTGGAAGAAGCAAGAAGAAAACGACGGAAAGCCAAGTGGAGGTTAATGACTCCATTCGTCTCTTTTTGAGCCTTACTCTGTGCCATGAAGAGGCGAGGTGAGTAGTTCTCAACGACGGCTTCTAGAAGCACCCGGACTTACCCTAGCGATAATTGTACTCAGTGCTTTTGGCATCGGGATTTATTTTTCTTTTCCCTTTTTAGAGTTACAGATGGTTGTTTTCAAATCTGACCTGCCAGGTTAGTGTTTCCTCCGGTTCAGGGAGCAGAGACCTTCACAAGGTCTTGCTTAGATACTGCCTTGGTGGGGCTTCAGCAGCAGCCATTGCTATCTTGTTTAGCTTCGTTTCCTTTACTGGCAGCCATGTTAGCTTGGTCTCACTGCGCTCTTCTAAGTTACAGCTTCTGATTCCTCTTGACTGTTCTCTCAGCAAGAGTTGCTCCAGTAATGACCCACTGAAATTTGACTGCCTTTCTTTCAGATTTCTTCCCTCTGTCTTTTTGTGTGTGTGTGTCCCTATAGAGGACAGTCCGGATTATTGCTGAGGTTTCCTCTTAGAAAAAAAAACAAAGACTTGCATTTTACACTCAGAAACAGATATGAAAGGATAAATAAAGATGGTTGTAGCCTCTCAGGGCATATGATCAACAATGCTTTCCAAACTAGCATGGCGCTGCACTCCTGTGAGCCCAACAGCCAGGAGGTGGAGGTTAGAAGAACTAGAAGTTCAAGAACATCCTCGACGACAGACTGTGTTTGAGGTCAGCCTGGTTTACATGTGGACCTTGACTCCAAAAAGCCTACCAGGACTATCCTGGGAACTGAAGATAAGGTACAGTACTGACTAGGACGAGAGTTTCAGGGTTCATTAGGTTCAGACGAAGAGAAAACAACAGAAAATGGGCAAGGACCAAGAAGAGTGAGATTCTCATTATGGCACGGACCAGATGATCTGAAAGAAGCAATAAAAGTGAACCAATATCCATCCAGTCATGAAGCTCCTTAGACTGGCTGTGTACTCAAAGTCTCTTTGAGAAGGTGACAAGCCCTGAAGCTTGAATAAGAACTGGCCTTGGGAAGTCTATGAGAAGAATGTTGTGTGTGTGTGTGTGTGTGTGTGTGTGTGTGTGTGTGTATACACATATATGCATATACACATGCACTGTTGTTGTTTCAAGGAAGAGATAGTGTAAACAATAGAAGAGAAATAAGAAGCCCCTTAGTAAGACATGGAATCAATAATAAAGAAATAACACATTAAGAAAATGAGTTCATTATATAGGAAGTACTTTTTAAAAAAGATTTATTTATTTATTATGTATACAGTGTTCTGTTTGTCTGTATGCTTGCAGGCCAGAAGAGGGCACCAGATCTCATTACAGATGGCTGTGAGCCACCATGTGGTTGCTGGGAATTGAACTCGGGACCTTTGGAAGAGCAATCAATGCTCTTAACCTCTGAGCCATCCATCTCTCCAGCCCCTACATAGCAAGTACTTGAAGGAGTTTTTGTGCAGTGATAATTTTATTTATCCTTGTATGTTCAGAATCAGGGATGCTGATTGGCATTTAGCACTTGTGTTATGAATAAATCAATAGAAGAGAGAGTAGAAGGAAGGGGTAGCTGAATGTTTCCAAGAAAATGAATAGCAAGGGAATCCACAATACACAGGAAAGGCACCGCCGAGGTACAGAGAGTAGCTGGAAGAAGAGCCAAGTCTTTCTGAGCAGGGACAAGAAGTAGAGCCCCCTCCTCATAGTTGGGGACTTTGCTGGGGAAGAGGAGGCCGTTTGATGAGAAAAAGTCAGATGCACGTGGCTCAAGCTTGCAAGGACTGCCGGAGGTTTGAACACCCAGGCAAGATTGCATACCGTGCAACCGTGGCAGTGCCAATAGCCACGGCTAGCGGGTTACATCCCACGTGGGTAGTTCATAGGTGATATGAAATGGGGAGCCCAAGAAGCAAACTGATATGGAAGTCAAGAAGGAGCTCACAGACAAGAAGACAAGGGAACAAGGCTACAAATCTCCAAAGAGCCTGGAGCCAGAAGACTGGGAAGCAGGGGAGAGAACAGCAAGTGTGTAGGGGGGGGAGGAGGGGATTTCCCAGTTCCCCTGTAGTTATGCACCTGTGCAAACCAGAGTGCTTTACAATTTAACGGTAGCTACCTGTTATATCATAGACACTCCTTGAAGCGACGCTAAGGGTTTTATTTACTGGGTTTCAACTAATGCTCATAGCATCCCTGTCATATTGATGAGAAACTTGAGGCTGACTGAGGTTAAACACACTGCTTACATTTCTTTCTAATTAGGAAAAAGAAACTGCATCTGGCCAATAAAGCTTAAGCCCCACACTGATATAAATATTATTCTGGTTGTACAACAACATTTGACTCCTGCATCCTTTTCTTGTGGGCTGATAACCCGGGGCTAGTTCTGTCAACTCATTGGGCATTGCAGGATGAAGTCCAAGTTTCCTACAGTGACTCACGAGGCAGGTCAGAGTCCAAAGCCACACTCGCCTCTGTGGACACAGGCTTCCACACCATGTGTTCCTGCTGGCCTCCACTGTTTTCGTTCTCTGAATGCAGCTGGGCAGCTTTTGTGCACCAGGCTGTCTGGGGGTGGCATGCCCTTTGACCTGACTCCTTCAAGTCCTTCAAAGTGGAGAGTCACAATCACCTGAGTCCTTCTCCAAGCCGAAGAAAATAAGAATGCGTGGACTCTCATCTTTGCAGACCTCTATGGCATTTCATTGCACTGAATGCCGGGAGCTGTGGACTGCTTGACCAGGGTTCCTGCTCCAAGCCCATAGTTCCTGTCCCTTTGGTTTAGTGTTTTGCCACTTGGTTTCTTGTTTGTTTTTGAAACAAGGTCTCACTCTGTAACCCAGACTGGCCTCAAACTTGTGGCACTCTTCCATGCCTAGCTAAATGAGGAATTGGGCTTTCTTTTTTTTTTCCATTACTGGGAATTGAACCTTCTCCGTGTGATGCAAGGCATCCTTCATTGAGCTACATCTCCAGCCCTTACCATCTCGAGGGATCTAGACAAAGAGAAAGAAAAAATGGTTTTGAGTTTTGATAGTGTTGATGATGGAAATTGGTTTTGTTTTACCCTGGCTTATACCTCTGAAGCCAGATCTTGTTCTCAGAGCATTTTTTTTTTCAGTCTCTGGTAAAGGGCAAAATGTCCACAAAGTTTTAAATGTGGTCAATAAATTCAAGATGTCTGTGGCTATCCGTGATGCAATTGCCATCCTATTAAAACGAATTCTAATACTTTATAACTACCAAATTGAAGCAATTACACAGGTGCTTTATATTAGTTTTATCATTAAGCTAAGGTGAGTCATTCAGAACAGAGGCCAAGGTTTCACCCCTCTGGTTAGAAGACTGTGCGTGCATTTCTTCTGTTTCTTTGTAAAATAGCAGCAAGAGTCAGGCGCCCATACACCCCGGGAGGCCAAGTGACAGCACGATTGTGAAAATCCCTTTAAAATTATGAAATGTTGAAGGGGTAGAAATATGGTGCTCATACTCCCCAGAGTGCTGTAGGAACTTTCTAGAATGCGTACCCCGCTGGGTTCACCCGGAAAGGCTGGTTTAGGGATCTACCAACATCCCAGCAGGAAAGTCCTGCCGCAAGATCTTCAGGAAACAGGAGCGAATCCTAGAGAAAGAAGGGGAAATGTACACCAAACTTCACAGACTATGCTTGAAAGATGAAAAATTAACCCGGCGCCGTTGGGGGTGGAAGAGTGAATGGCGGTGCTGGACGCCGGGTCTTCAACGTCCGGACACTTTTCCTTCCCTAAAGCCATTTTAGTCAAAGGTCATGTGTGTGTCCTGTCAAAGGCCAGCTTCCAATGGAATCACTGTCCCCCGGGATAGCGGCCCCCTGACTCCATCTGCCTTGGAGACATCCCAAAAGCAAACGGCCCAGCGCAAACAAGCGCAGTCAGGAGCCGCGGTCCCGGGCTCAGCTCCCAGGTCCCCGGACCGCAGCCGAGGCCGTGTCCGCAGAGCCCTGGCTGGAGCGAGGCACCCGGACGCCGCAGCATGAGCCGCCACGCCACCGATCGGGTAGGGTAGGCGCCCCTGTCTGCGCGTGCTCCATGGCTGGGGCTCCCGGGTCACCGCGGCAGCACGGTGGCTGCACCGTGCAGCGAGGGCAAACCTTGCACAGGGGCCTCCGCAGCAGCCGGAAAAATGTCCCGGGCTGGGCTGCCTTCCCGTGCCCTCAGCTGGACCGAGTTCCAGGCTCTCAAACGCGGAGCTAATTTTGAGTTGTCGTTGCCAGAGTCTGTTTGGCTTTGCTTATGCGTATCTCGTTTCTGGAAAACAGGCCAGTGGAAGTTGCAAAGAGGGGCTAGGAAACGAGTCTCAGCTCACCACGGCTCGCGCCTGTGGCAAGGAAGCGAGCCCCCTTTGGCCGGAGCCAGCCGCAGGGGGCTGTGAGCTCTGCCCTTCTGAGACAGCCAGCCTCCTGGCCTTCTTGTTTATGACTTGTTGGACGAGCGTTTGGCAAGGTTGGGGAACATTAAAGCCGTCTATTTCAGTAGCGTTCTCTGTGCGCCTTCCTACAATTGCCGCAAGGAGACAGACCATTTTCCGAGTGGGAAAGCCCCTTCCCTGAAGCCAGATCCCAGCATCCAGACTGCCCTTTTGTACTTTTTTATTTGAACAAGCCCTTCGGATGGATCTGGCTGCTTTGGGTTAAGAATAGAGGGCCGGGTTCTCAACTGATTACGGGTGCTTTGGGTCTGGACTTGGAAGTATCCAAGGGCAGAGCAGGTGGGCCGCAAGGAGCGGTGGTTAAAGTGTTTAGAGAAGGCTGTTTTCGCTCTGGTTTCATCTTACCAGGTTAAGGAGGGAGCCTTTTCTCAGTGACAAAGGGGATGAAAACAAAATGCTCAGCGGGACTCAGAAAGAGTCCTTATTTAGCACACGCCCAAGTCCCCCGATCTAGGAGGCTTTCTGCTCTTCTTTAGGTAATTTCTGAATTTATGGTCCTTTCCAGTGGCCACCTCCAGCGCTACCCAGTTTTCTTCTTGAAAGAGTGGGTGAGAAGACCTCACTGTCCTTAATTCTTACTTGTTCCTTCATAGCTAGTCAAGGACTTTGGTCCTCCACTCTGAAGACTACCTTTTGTTGAGGTCACCAAAGGCCTATTTGTACCAAACACTGTAGAGAATTTTAAAGTCCCTTCTCCAGGCTCTTGGGACTATTTTGAGTAGTTGGCCATTCGCTCTCTTATGTTTGGACTCTTAGATTCTGTAATACCCAACTGTCCTTGTTCTCTTCTGTCCTTTTGAAAGTCACGACTTTGTGCCTTAAAGGGCCGGTCTCACTTTAGACCTGTTAGTGTGTGCTCCTGTGGTCTCTTCTTGACTGTCTTCCCGTGCCATCTGTAGGCTACATCATCTCGCCCACTGCAACAGCATCAACTAATGAAGACACAGACGATGGCAGTAGCAAGCCCTTTCTCCTAAGACATCTTCAGTTAGATGCTCCACAAAGCATCTTGAAATCAACACGTTGAAAACTGAATCCATCTTCTCGGTTCTTTCTCCCAGCTTATGCTAATGACGTCCCCCTGGTGCTCCACAAAGAAGAATCACCTTAGGGGACTCGCTGTCTTCCCTGCCTTCCCTTCCTTTCTTCCCATTGGATGAAGATCCTACTCGCGCCTCTTTGTTTATCTATGCGCCATCATCTCTCCTTCCGTTGTTTTAGCTCAAGCATTCTGGTCACGGTGTTACATTAGTCTTATTTGGGACCAGTGTCGCCCAGTCTGTGTCTTTCCCTGCACTGGTTCCTTTCCTCGTTGCTGACACAAAATACCTGGCAGCTTAAGGATGGAGGATTTGTTTCGGTTCACTGTTGAGGGGATAATGTCCATTATAATGGGAAGGCTGGTGATGGGTGGGTGATCGCATTGCATACTGTAGTTAGGAAGCCCGGTGAAGGTGGGGGTCATGCTAAAGCTAAATACTAGCACTCAGCTAGATTTTCCTTTGCCCCTCTTCAGTCTGGGACCATGGCCCATGGGCTAGTGCCACTCATATTCGGGGGTGGGTGTGTGGGTTTTCCTTCCTCTCTGGAGACACACTCCTAGACATCCATAGCTGTGTCTTTTCGATGATCCTAAACTCAATCAACTTAAACGTACCGCCTTATCTCCATACTGTGTCAGGAAGTGTTCCTAAAATGCAATATGGCCATCGGCATGCTTTTTGAGATGTCTGTAGTGAATTTTGTATTTGCCTTCTAAGAATGATGTTGGTATGTACCGGTTCTCCACAACCCGCCTTTCACCTTCCTGCTGCTCTCCTTCCTTATCTCTCACGCGCTATCCACATTTCACAAGCCATTCTGCACATTTTGCACACACTGTACACAAAATGGGCTTATTAAACTATCCCCTCCCAGGTCAGTATCTAGTTCAATTTTTTAAAAAATGATTCAGCCGATAACCACCTTTTCTTGGAAACTTCCCAGACGATCTAACTGTTCCTCTTCCAGAATGGGTTAAGCAACCTTGCTATGTTCTCCTGACACTTCCTCTTCTCCCATTATCAACCCTTACCATTCTTTATTGCCGAGTTCTAGCCATCTGCCCCTCTGCAGGCAGTAAACACCTACGGGATACAGAATATCTGCTTCTGTCCCAGTATTACTTTCGACCTAGGATCTTTAGAGCCTGGTGCCCAGTGTCTCAGATGGGATGCTTCATGAATTCTTGTGACTGATTTTTCTTTCCTGCATGTCCTTCCTTTTCACCTCCCCTCTCCTCTTCTCTTTTCTCCTTCCTTTCTCCCCATCTCCTTTCCTCTCCTCTCCTCCCTTTCCCCCTCCCCCTCCTCTCCTTTTCTCCTTCTCCCCTCTCTTCCCCTACCCTACCCTCTCTTCTTCCTCCTTTTCTTCCCCTCTCCTTTCCTCCCCTCCCCTCCCTTCTCCTCTCCCTTTACCCCTCTCTGGGTCTCATGTATCCCAGACTGGCTTCAAACTTGCAGTAAAGGCGATGGACTTCTGATCCCCCAGTCTCTATGTCCTGACTGCTGGGGTCACATATGTGCATCACTACACTTAGTTTTCTGTAATACTGGAGACAGAACCCAGGGCTTCATGCTTGCTAGGCAAGGACTGTGACAGCTGAACTGTATTCACTAGCCCCAGAATTCTTGTGATTTTCCTTGTAGAAAAGAAAAAAGTAAAAGAAGTGTCTGTGTGCATGTGTGTCTGTGTGTGTGTGTCACACATGCCATACTGTCTGTCTGTCTGTCTGTCTGTCTGTCTGTCTGTGTACATAGGAGATCAACTTGGTGGAGTCAGTTTTCTCCTTCCATTTTCACATGGGTCCTGGGTCTTGAACTCCCAGCATCAGGCTTGTATAGTAAGTACCGTTATTCATGGATCCATCTTGCCAGAAGCTAATTTGTGAATTCTTATGTGGTGCTTAGGAATGGTATTCTGGTCAGGCACTGGATTAGATGACAGGGATACAACAGCTTATGTGAGGCTTTTCTGAGATACCATAGGGTAAAGAATAAAGATTCACAGCCCATTATTTTTACAAGAAGGGTTTAGAATTTCTGGGTATCCGAGGTCTCTACTGTGTGATCCACATCTGAATTGGGAGGTGTTTCCTACCCAGATTCTATCCTATCAATCTCTAGGCATGAAAGACTTCGGTAGTTTTGCCTCTGTTGACCATGAAAGCAAAGACATTCTTCTCCCTGGGCTGTAATCCATTGAAAGAGATGGTTCTTGGGGCTCAGAATAGCCAGGGAGGAAGAACTCCAAGAGCGCTCTAGAGAATGATGGAGACTTTGGGAGGCTGCAAGAGAGGAAATGTGGTTCTGATTTTCCAAAGAGAGAACTATGCATTTGGAAACTCTGAGAGGTGAGCGGTGATTGCATTCTATAGGGAGTTATTTAGACTTTAAGCTGTTCTTAAGCTCTCTGGGGCCATGGTTCTTTTGAGGTTTGGATGCACATTAGTCTTCTTAGAAAAAAAGTGCACAAAAGACTACACACAGCATTTTGCATAAACGTTTAGGGGGTTCATCCAAGTCTGTCCTTCAATACCCTTGAGTTGTTAAGGACTTCTGACTAGAATATATTTAATCAAAGAGCTAATTAATTCAGTGGATATTTGGGAGAAGGGAGGAGGTGGTGGTTAGGAGCCAGCATAATCAAATTATGCATGTTTTCTGTTTAGAGAGGATCCTGTGTAATGTGTGCTAATGACCATGAATTTGGAGACACAGGACCTGGGCTCACGTCTCTACTCTGGCAATCACTAGTTGTGTAACTTTCTCTCTGAATGGTCATTTCATTTAAAAGGATAGCTAGAATTTTAGCTAAAATGAAGCATTTGAAAACCATGTGGACTGTGCTCTACTTAAAACTAAGAAGGGGGTGGTGAGAAGAAGAGGAGGATTAAGGAGGGAGGAAGATGAAGGAGCGCATATGTACAGGTTACAAGACGGAGAAAGGAACAGACAAGAACAGTTCAGGAGAGAAGTGGTGGCTTTGTGTAGTTAATGTTTAGGGATTTAATCTGGCCGTGAAATCAATAGCAAGGTGTTGCTTCTAAAAATTAAAGTTAGGTTGTATGAAAAGAAGGCCAGCGTATCAAACATAGAAGATGAGAGTCATTGTTCTCTGTATCCTTCAATCTTTAGAACATTGCACCTCGATTTGAATGCTACCCATTACGTTATTAGCAATTACTGGTTGAACACACACCGTGTATCATTCGCTGTGTTGTAAAAGCAGACCAGATCACATGGAGTCTGCAGAGTAAAGACGCTCTGAGCAAGGAACAAGTGACTTTAATTTGATGTTATACTTTGACAGAGGAAACTGAAGTTCCCATGGAACTACGTAAGAAGGAGATTTAATCCAGACTTAATGGGACAGGTTAACAGTAGAACTGATATCTGTCTACATTGAGACTGAAAAGCTGAGTAGGGACAAGCAAGGCGAAGGCGACAGTGGAAAGCCGGTTTCAAGCCAACGTGCCCTCAACAGGCTGAGAGCCAGGGAGCATTCAAGAAACTAAAAGAAAGGATTCAAGGAGGTAGAGGATGAGGACGCTGGGCTATGCAGGCAGCGTGGGATGCAATTAATGGTTAGGAAAATGGGAGTCAGTGAAGGTTGTAAGCAAGGCTGCACTATGATCTGCTCTTTGTCTTGGGAAGTCTACAGAATGGACAATGAATAGGCTGAATGAAATAAAAGGAAGATGATGAAGGAGATGACGGGGATTGTGATGATGGCAGGGGTTGGGCACATTGGAGGACCGGTAGTATGTAATCAAGGAGAGATGTTGGCCCCAACCAAGAGGTGAGTCATTGAAAAGCTTTGCTGGAGACAAAGTGAGGGAGTGCAGACAGCAGAGATTCTGTCAGAAGGATGGATGAGGTCCAGTTAACATGTAGAAAAGAAGATATAGAAGGTCACCACATCGGTCTTTGTGTCTTTCATTTTGGTGAGGAAGGGAGATTAGCATTGCCTGCCTTTGGAATGACAGGACTGGGTCACGTGGTGGGGGATACAGGACACTAAATTCAAAACATTCGGTAAATAATTCTCTGACAGGCTTTCTGAGGCAACAAGTTATTTGCTGCTCAATGATTTGAGAAAAAGCAAGAGAATCAGGGGTAAGGCTAGGCAGGCTGGAGGGCACTGGCGCGCCTCTTCTTACTTAAGAATCCAAAATTGTGTATGGAGTTCAAACAGCTGAGCTTGGCATTCACAGCCCGTTGTGATCCAGACTGAGCTGGGCGCCCGCCGTGTGCCCTGGTTTCCTGCTGCAGTTCTAGAACGTGACTGACTGTTTCTACCTGGCAGCTAGCACGTACGAAAGAGTCCACATGTCAACCATACATTCTGTGATCATCCATCTCCTTGACATAATGTGCATGCTTAATCCCCCAATATATATTTTTAGAAAGCCCACGAGTAACTCCATGTTTACTGTTTGTTACTCCCAGAGTAGACTGGCATTTCAGTGCCACTGTGTTTACCCACGTCACTTCCCAGACCAGGAATAAATAGCCTTCCTTCCTGAATCCTATGTCCTCACCGAAAATATACCACTTCCTCAAGTCCTAACCTGATTCACTCCACGCTCTCTATCAAGAAGCTCCTCTTCCTCCCTCTTTACCCTCCCCACTCCTGCTACTTCTCTTCTTCCTCCTTCATCACCTCATCTTTCTCCTCTTCCTCTTCCTTCTTAAGCCTATTGAAACACGGTCAGTCACATAATATTGCTGACAATTATTTTTATATTTATTTAAGCTACTTATCTAATTATTCTCTTCTAGAAGTCCAGTACTACAATCTGTGACCAGTTTCACAACCCAGTGGAGTGAGCAGTGATTTGTCTAAGGCAAGCCTTTTGTTGGGAAAGTTTGGCTTATTAAAAATTGCTATGTTTGGTTGGAGAGATGGCCCAGCACTTAAGAGGACTGGTTGTTCTGCAGGACCTGAGTTGGGTTCCGAGCATCTGTATGGCAGCTTATGATCATCAGTAACTCAGGTTCTGGCATATTCAGTGCCCTTTTCTGACCTCCACAGACACCAGGCACACACACACACACATGCACACACATACACACACACACACACACACACACACACATACACACAGGCACACATACACATAAAATACAATAAGTACATATTTTATTATATAGGCAATACATGCATTGTCTAGAAAGAGCTGAGTGAAAGAAAATATAAAGAAGAAGCCAAGAAAACAGTCTAAAGTCATATTACCCAGAGATAAACATCAGGACACATGGGTGAACAGCCCTTTCTGTACTGTCTTGTGTACCTTCTATCTTAAAATTGGAGTCAGGCTTATCATGCTGTGACCCGTTTGGCCTCTAAGAACAAAGCTGGGCCTTTACGAGTTCTTCACAAATGTGATCTTTGACGAGTGAGATTGCCCCTCATTCTGTAGTTATCTCATGATTTCCTTAGTGAATTTCCACAGCTGGGCATTAGACTATGTGCAGGTTTTGTGTGTTCATTTTTGATGCAGCATGTCATGCTATGATCAGCTCCTGAAAACATGCTCCTCTGCAGCCATTTTGTATGAAACACCGACGGTCTCTAAGATGTCAGATCTAAGGACTGAAGAGGGCATGCTGAGTCGTTAAGGGAACACGAGTTTTTAAAAAAAGCCCCTCTAACTTATTTTCCTCATTTTTATTTTGCAAGTTTTTTAGCCTATTCATTTTGTTATATATTTGTTACCTATAAGAGTTTCTGCACCTATGTTTTTATACCCATGGCTTAATGAAGGCATCTAATCTGGAAATATGTCAACAACCTGTGGGCTTTGGAAGGAAGGGATTGACAACTAATAAATTGTATGAACAAATAATTGAATTTGAAGCCTAGAAACTTTGGTGACTGAATACTGTGAGGTGAGTTACTGCTTATGAGCTGAATATAAGGGAAAATGAAGACAGAGAGATGCAGCAGAATGAAGGTAATTCTCTGGAAAGGTGGACACTGGCCAGTGTTTTGGTGTTTGGAAAAGGTGGAAGGCCATGGACTTGGATCCTTATTCTAAAGTAAATAATCAATCATTTTGGACACTCAATAAGCAAGAACATTTCTATCGTGGAGGAGAAACAGGCCTTGTTTAGAAAGTACTGGAAATCTGTGTGGTCACTTCAACAGACTTAATGAAAGGCGTTATTACGGATTGAATTGTATCCCATTCTCCAAGTTTATGTGTTGGGTCATAGACCCTTAGACATGCATGAAGACGATCTGAAGAGGCCCATGGGAAGGGAGGCTTGGTAAGGTGAGGGTGACCTCAGAAGAAACCAGCCTTCTGATTGACACTTGGCTCTTACACTGCCAGTTTTCAGGATGTGTGTCAATACAAATGCATTGTTTCAGCCACTTTCTGTTTAATTAATTAATTAATAAGCAAGTAAGTAAAAAGGCATATTTTTAAAGGTCATTTTCATTCCCACTAGCCTTTTCCATTCTTCCTTCTCTCTTACTCAGACTCTTCTTCTTCCTAACAAATACCCTTCTACCTTCAACTCCTCCCCACTTTTCTTGATGCGCAAAGTTCAACTCTTATTGCTTGCATGAGCACAAACTGGGACTTATTTCCTGGAGCAAGGATAACTTAGCAGTGGCTGTACCACCAAAGAAAAATGACATGCTACCCCAGCACCCATTAACTGCTCCTTGTCCCTCAGTGAGGGGTGGCCATCTGGAGGCCCTCCCCCATGCACCATGAAGTAGTGGTGGGCACGATGTGTGCAGGTTAGCACAGCTGTCGTGAGTTCAAGACTGTGACTTCTGAGTCATGTCCACCAGACACCCTTTTACAGCCCTCTTCCCCTAACCTCTGGCTCCTGCACTTTCCACCCCCCCTTTCCAGATGTTATCTGAGCCTTGGGGGAGTGATAGATATGCCCTATTAGAGTAAGGCGCTCCGAAGTCACTGTCTTCTCAAGCTTGGTGCAATCTCTTTATGTGGTAGTTAATTATGGCACCTGTGGATGGCCAATGAACGCTTTCTGATATCATCCCACCCTGAGTGTGTTTTGTCTGGTAATACTCAACAACGTTTGTGGTCAGTCCCCAGAGATCCTGCTGTTGCAAATGGGACCGTGTGATGACAGGGTTTTGTGGCTGGCAACCCATAAAGACACTTTATCTCCACAGTTGCTTTTGAACTTGACAGTGTTTGCAATGAGACTTCTTTCTTCTCCACTCAAAGGCTTTGCTGCCTGACAGAATAGGGCTCTCTCAGTATACAGTCTGAGTACTGACAAAACCAACTGTATAACTTTGGCTATATTGGATATAATCGAGTTTTTCCATCATTAATACTGTTTGCATATTAATTCAACACAGTGACACGAGGTGCCTAACATTTTCCTGGAAGCTGCCTGACTTTAATCAGCAGGAACAAATGCAAGATTATTGCCCTCTTTCCTTGGGCGACCTAAGCTTGTTCTTGGCACCCATGAGTGTGAAACGCTGGGTTGTCTCACAGTGTTTCAGTGGCTTCTACCCAGGGGACTTATTAGTTCTGAACCTTGGGGTTAAGTCCATAAGAATGCAATTCCTTTCCCTCCTGCGAGAGCAAAATGTTGCTCCCGTTGATTATCTCCATTGTGGGATAAAAACCGAAGTTTTCAAAGTGGTATGCCATAGTTTGTTAGAGATATCAGATTTATTGAAAACAAAACATATAAAAACAAAATCTCAAAATGCTCCAGTAAATTTCAATATAAATCATGACTACTTTTATGTGATATTTTTTTCTAGTATTAAAAATACTAAAAACAAATAATGGCATCTTGAATTTTGCAGGCAAATGGATAAATCTAGAAAACATCATTTTGAGTGAGGTAACCCATACCCAGAAAGACAATTATCATATGTACTCACTCATAAGTGGTTTTTAAACATAAAGCAAAGAAAACCAGCCTAAAAATCACAATCCCAGAGAACCTAGACAACAATGAGGACTCTAAGAGAAACATACATGGATCTAATCTACATGGGAAGTAGAAAAAGACAAGATCTCCTGAGTAAATTGGGAGTATGGGGACCATGGGAGAGGGTTGAAGGGGAAGGGAGAGGCAGGGAGGGGAGCAGAGAAAAATGTAGAGCTCAATAAAAATCAATAAAAAATATAAAAATACTAAAAACTGTATCTGAAAGGAACTAGGGAGGATAGACATGTTTCAATATGTCAATATTTCATAAGTCTATATGAAAATTATACATTTATTTTTGTAACACTTCAGAGGCTATTGACAAGATTGAATGACTTCGGTATTGGTCTGAGCTTTAATTTGCTTTTTTAAAAACCCAGTTTGGAAGCACGAGAACTACACTTGAGCTAGCTATTTTTGATGACTTGTATTCTAGGGGTCATGCAAAGCCTTTATATCAGTTATCACATATGATCTTCAAAGCCAAGGCTTGGCAGGGCTGGAGAGATGGGCTAATAGTGAGGAGTACTTGCTGCTCTTGCAGCCATTCAGGGTTCCATTTCCAGAACCCACAAGGTGGTCCACACCCTCTTGTGATGCCAGACGCGAGTTCCAGGGGATCCTGTGCTTTCTTCTGAGCTCCATTTACTTTCTAAATTGCCGCTAATATATATTTCACATAATACATAACAATACTATATAATATATATATATATATATATATATATATATTATGTGTGTGTGCGTGCAAGAGTTGGCAAACAAATCGAGTTTTACTTATTGGCTTGTTTGTATTGTTTTTTTAAGCACTGAATCAAAGTTTATTACACATATGAAGGACAGAAAACAAGAAAAAGAAGAAGCTATCGCACAAAGTCAAGAGGCTAGAGATGGACAGTGTAAAGTGGTTGGCCAGCGTGCATGGTAGCCTAGGTTTAATCCCCAGCACCACATAAAAGGGTTTATAATCCTCACACTTGAGAAGTGGATATAAGAATGACCAGGAGCCGGGCGGTGGTGGCGCACGCCTTTAATCCCAGCACTCGGGAGGCAGAGGCAGGCGGATCTCTGTGAGTTCGAGGCCAGCCTGGTCTACAAGAGCTAGTTCCAGGACAGGCTCTAAAAAAAAAAAAAAAAAAAAAAAAAAAAAAAAAAAAAAAAAAAAAAAAAGCTGCAGAGAAACCCTGTCTCGAAAAAAAAAAAAAAAAAAAAAAAAAAAGAATGACCAGGAGCCGGGCAGTGGTGGCGCACGTCTTTAATCCCAGCACTCAGGAGGCAGAGGCAGGTGGATCTCTGTGAGTTCGAGGCCAGCCTGTTCTACAAGAGCTAGTACCAGGACAGGCTCCAAAGCTACAAAGAAACCCTGTCTCAAAAAAACCAGAAAAAAAAAATCCTCAGCAACGTGAAGCGTTCAAGGCCAGCTTTAGATACAAGAGACCCACCTTGTTTACTTGGGAAGAGGAAAGAGAATGAGGGAATGCCCAAGAGATAAGAGAGGATAATGGGATGGGTGTGAATATGATTGAAATACATTATATATTGGTATGAGGATGTTGTTATGAAATATATTATTATGAATAATTAACATGCCAATAAAGACATTTAATGAAGTAATGTTGGGTATCATCTCATAACTGTAATTCTGTCTCTAGGAAGACTGGTGCCATGGGTTGTCACGAGTCAGTCCAGGTTACAGAGAGAGACTCCTTCTCACACAAGCAAACAAAAATACAAACGAGAAAATATGGGGCTGGAAAGATGAGTCAACGATTAAGAGCAATGGCTGCTCATCCCGAGGACCCACATCCAATTCTCAGCACTTACATGACTGGTCACGTCCCAGTTTCATGAGATCCCATTCCCTTTTCTGGCTTCTGGCAAACACATAGCACCCAGACATGCAAGATGCCTTACAATAAAACACTAAAAATTTAAAATTTAGTGAAGGTAACATCTAGAATGGTGAATCTAACATATTAGCTGCGCCAGAGTTTCTGATTTAGAAATTCTGCTGCGGGGTCGAGTCTATATTTCTAGTTAGTTCCCGCATAATAATTCCCATGCTGCTGATTCGGGGATCTAAACAAAGTTGTCTACCTATCTATGTACTTTCTTTTTTGATGTGACAATATTGCTTTCCTTTAAAAATATTTTATTACATTTATTGAAGGTGTTGTTGTTATTCTGATGTATAGAGTGAATTAAATGGACACCTCATTGGCTAGGTAACTTCGGAAAGATTCTCAGTAAACCTTAAAACCCACAGTGACGTACATTGAATTCCAAAGTGTCTGCTCAGACTATATCATCCAGGTAGAGTGTGCATTTAATTTGTCCTTCTTGGACTAAGCAATGAGGAAACTAATTTGTGATTTCTGATTAAACCTGCATTCATCCCAAAGATAAATCTGGTGGGATGGAATAATGACTAAGTACTCAGGCTGTACAGCCACATTGTTTAAATCACAGCTCTGTCGCTTAATTTTTTTCTGTATCTGCTTCCTTCCCCCCCCCCATAAGTTAGAGATGATAATAGTAGTACCTATTTGCATGATTAAATGAGATCGTATCTCAAAAGAAATTCATGAGTACTGGACATAAAATACCGAAGGCATGTGCTAAATTTATTTCAAGTCGCTGTTATTTTTAATTATCGTTTTAACTTTTAATATTTTTTAATTTTACTTTATGTGCATGAATATTTTCGTGCATGTATGTATATGTATCACATGTGTGCCTGGTGCCCACGGTGGTCAGGAGAGGGCAGCAGATTCCCCGGAACTGGAGTTACAGATTGTACCCAAAGCACCTCCCAGAGTTGCCCGTCAGAGTAACTCAACCACGAAGTTCACCGATCACATTGGTGCCATCTGCTGAGTAATGGATGAGCAAGGAGACTCTCCCGCTACTTTACAAGACATGACTTGGGCTTGACCACACCTTTTAGTCTCGCGGCTGGCCACAGGTGCCAGGAAAGGCCGGCTTTCACGAACTGCTGGCTGGGCCTGGGCCTTTCCTTGCTGTCATCTTTGATATTTAGAGTCTCAGTATTCATGCCCAGAGCCTCCAGATTGACTAAAGATACCATCAGAGCTGCCTGAGAGCAGCCCACTTGCACAACGCAAGATAAACCACTGTCTTTATTCTTTAGCTTGGTGATGAGAATAGGAATAGCCATCGGCTTATTTTAATATTCCTCATCTTCCTCTGCACTGGGAATGGTAGTGGTTATATGTTGTGTGCCACTATTCTACCTTCATTTCTGTGGCTGTGATGAAATATCCCTACATAAAGCAGCTTAGGGGAAGAAGTCATTTTTTGTTGTTGTTGTTTTTTTCTTACAATTCCAGATTACAGACCATTTTTATAAGGGAGTCACAGAGGTGGGACCTGGTCCCAACACAGGGAGAAATGAATGGGCCTGCTTGCTTACAGTCAGCTAGTTAGCTTTCTTCATTTAAAAAAAGATTTAGTTTGTTTTATGTGTGTGTGTTATATATATGCATACATATATATGAATATTTCTTCTGCATGTATTTATGTGTACCATATGTGTGCCCACCCACAGAGGTCAGAAAAGAGGATCAAATCCCCTGGCTCTGGAGTTACTGATAGTTGTAAACAACCATGTGGTTTACATGTGGGGGCCGGGATCTAATGCCAGTCTTCTGCTCCTATGGCAGTGCTCTTAAACGCCGAATTATCTCTTAAGCCCCAGCTTCCTTCTCTCTTATATGGTTCAGGGCCCATCCTAAGGAATGGTGCTGCTCACAGTGGACTGAGTCAATTAACAAGCAGCATGATCCCGCCCACCCCAACCCCAGACTTGCCCACAGGCCAATATGATTTAGTTAATTCCTCCTTAGTTGTGACTCTTTCCCCAGATGTTTCTAGGTTGTGCAAATTGACATGTAAAGCCAAAATCACAAAGAAAACACATTGGTTTTCTGAGATGATCGGGAGACATGGTTGTTCCCAAAGTTGGATGGGCACGGAAGCCTTGGGACATTGTGAACTATCACAAGGATAATTAATAGAAAGTGACTTAAGTCCCAGTCGTGATGACTGGAGGCGCTGCTGAAATGAAGCAGAAGCAGGACGTTTGCATGGTTCGGATTCCTCAGAACAGGAATAAGAAAATAGCATTATTTTCTGGGATTAGGCTCAGCATTCCTTTTGGATCTAGAAAATTCTTGAAAGCTATGGGCTTAGTGCAGGGGTGAACGGGCTAGAGAAACGGGGGAGCAGTCTGCAGTGAGGCACAAGGACTATGTTAGTGCAGGGGTGAATGCACTAGAGAGATGGGGGAGCGGTCTGCAGTGAGGCACAAGGACTATATTAATGCAGGGGTGAACAGGCTAGAGAGACGGGGGAGTGATCTGCAGTGAGGCATAAGGACTATATTAATGAAGGGGTGAACAGGCTAGAGAGACGGGGGAGCGGTGTGCAGTGAGGCACAAGGACTATATTAATGCAGGGGTGAACAGGCTAGAGAGATGGGGGAACAGTCTGCAGTGAGGCACAAGGACTATATTAGTGCAGGGGTGAATGCACTAGAGAGACGGGGGAACAGTCTGCAGTGAGGCACAAGGACTAATGCTATTTTTTTTTTTTTTTTTTTTTTGGTGTGATAAACACCAGGACCAAGAGTGACTTAGAGAAGAAAGAGTTCACTTTGGTGTATGGTTGCAGAAGGATGAATCTGTCGTGGTGGAGAGGCGTAGCTACAAGTGGGAGACATGCTGTCTAAAACAGAAAGCTGAGGACGTCACATCCTCAACCATATCAGGAAGCAGAGAGAGAAAACTGAAGACAGCTCTCAAATCCTGAAGTCCCCAGTGTCATACTTCCTTGAGCAAGGCTGCCTCCCCTAAACTCCAAACAGTGCCACCAACTAGGGAGCGAATATTTCAATGCCAGAGCCTATGGGAGACATTCTCATTTCAACTGGCACAGGGTGAAGAAGGATAGTTCCAGATTACATTTTCACTTTTCAATCTCCTTCAGCGTTCTTTCTTCATGAATTTACTCAACAAGAGTTTACTGTATGTCTCTGGGCACCAAGCATTGTGTAAGGCCTGGGGAAGACACAGCCTGACTCTCTCCAGTCCACTGGGGACACCCAATCAAGTCAGGAGGTAGGTAAGTGTTGTTAGACAGGAACATGGGGTGACAAGAGACATCAAAGACAAGATATGAGAGGGACAGGGTTGTTGAGGAAGGCTTCTCTTGGCTCAGAACTGAGGCCTTGTCAAAAAGAGAGGTTAAGTAAGCCATGGCTTCAAAATTCAGGCAATTAGTAAGCAAAGGTGTTTAAGATGGGCCTAAGATTTACCTGATATTTTTTTTTTAATTAACTTTTTGTATTTAGTTTTTTTTTTTAAATTGGGAACTGGAGATATGACTCAGAGGTTAAGAGTGTTGGCTACTCTTCCAGAGGTACTGTGTTCAATTTCCAGCAACCACATGGTGACTCACAACCATTTGTAGTGGGATCTGACGCTCTTCTGGCAGGCAGGCACGCATTCAAACAGAATACTGTATACATAACAAATAAATAAATCTAAAAACCCCTTTTCATTCAATATATTTGATCATAGCCTTTCCTCTCCTGCAACTCTTCTCAGATCCTCATCACCTCCTTAACCACCCAGCTTCCAAGCAAACAAAAAACCCAAATGAAAAATCAAAACAAAGCCAGGTGTGGTGGCCCATGCCTTTAATTCCAGCACAGGAAGAAGGGCGGATCTCTATGAGTTTGAGGCCAGGCTAGTCTACAAAGTGATTTCCAGGACAGCCAACACACACACACACACGCACGCGCACACACACACACACACACACACACACACACACACACACACACAAAGAAGAAAAAAGGAAGAAAGAAAATCAAAACAAACAGAAAACAAAAACCTGTAAAAAGACAACCCATAAAAACAAAGCAAAAGTCCTATCAAGAAAACAGGGGGTTTGTTGGCCAGCTACTTCTGGGCATGAAGTCTGCCCTGGCATGCCTTGGTAAACTCAATGACACTTTATGGGAGAACATTGATTGTTCCCTTTCCCAGTAGATATCAATTGCAAATAGCTTCTTGGTTAGGGGTGGGGCTTGGTTTCGACTTCACTTCTCCATGCTGGGATTTCGTCTGGTTTTAACCTATACAACATGTCACAGTCTTTGTGTATTTGACCCTTGAGAACTTACTGCCTTTCCTTACATCTTTAAACACTTGAATCATGACTCTCAAATGTTTCTATTGAACCATGCAGCAGCTTGAACAATGAGAAGAAACAGCCGAGTTACACTCACCCACCCTGATGCCATGCTGTGCATGCAAATGCCCAATGCAAGGCCCTTTCTGCAGCTGTGAGCACCAGGGCCCAGCCTTGTTGAGAAAAGCATTGTTAGGCTGGAGGGATAGTGTAAGAGTGGCCAAGGTCATCAAATTCGTCACAATGCCCTCTTCACTCCACAGCAGGGCAGCTATCAATTGACATGCAGGGCACACACACACCACTTGTTGATTGCTTGCCTTCTTAGACGAACATGAATCTAATAAATTAATTGCTTTTGTTCTTAGACCAATATAAGTTTAACAAACTGGCAAATGTGTGCATTTGCCCAGGTTTGGTTGGGAGTCGAGGTTAGACAGATGTTAGCAAGTTGTCATTGTATTTGAGAGCAGTATCGGTGGCCAGTTTTCCCCTCTTCCCACTGCCAGAAGAAGATGAGAAGAGCTTGAAAGGCAGAATTGGTGGCAATCTTTTTGTCTATTTGAATTTCTTTCTGGCAAATGAGGCCTGGGAAGCTCAATTCTATCTGTGCCAGACATTGTAGAACTTTTTGTAAGCGACAGAGGTGCAGTCCTTGTCTTGAAGGAGCTTTTCCACATCTCACTGCAGTGGAGAAAACATGGTGAGGAGAAGAGGTTATGAACTTTGGAGCATTCAGGCTGGAATCTGACGCTTACTCCACCACCATCTAATCCACCGAAGGATAGCATCTTCCTGATCATATTCTCGTTGATAAAATGTACACGACAATGCGTATAAAGAGATAACTTACTATGTGTTGATGTTATTGCCCCTCTTGCTGTGTTTCTTCCTGTTTTTTAACACAGCCCTGCAAAGTCCTGTTCTGTCGCTGGCTGGCTGTCTACGGGCGAATTACTCAAACTGGATTTTATAATCAGTCTGACTGGCTTGCTGGGCAGCTCTCATTCGAGCCCAGGCCGTCAACACTTTCAACGCCATGACTCTTGCCACCCGCTGCTGTGCTTATTTATACAGCGTTCTTTCTCAGTCTGCCGCAGTGTAAGCTCCGTGAGCAGGTATTTCGGGGTCTTTTGTGACTTGCTGATGTCACTTGAGCCTAGAACAGTTCCAGGAACACTCATGTCCTAGGGTCACATTGAGCATGGTGCTGTCATTAAGGTTAAGTTATGAGGTATGTCTGAGATAGAGCCACACTGAGTGGCTGGCTTCTCAGCGTCTTAGCGCTGGCACCTCCAACTATTCTGTAGTTGAATCAAACAACAGGGATCCAAACAATAGTAGGATCATAAGAGATTGATGGCAAAAATTCGTGTGTCAGAGGTGATTTATTTATTTATACCAATTTTCAGGAAGAAAAGTAAAGACCTACGGAAAAAGAGAGGGAACTAAGGATAGGAGACCTGTCACTGGAGATCATAGTTTGTGACGCAGATTTCCCCAAGTCTAGGTCTTAGGAGGCATCCCAAACTGGCTGTATCAGTCAGGGTACACAAAAAACAGTGTGCCAAAAGAATAACCCCAAACTGCTATGGTGGCTAAGTGAGGAATTGCTCTGGTATCAATTCTGTTTCCAAACTGTCTTTGAGTCCTCTCAAATAATGGGAGAGGTTCATTAGGCAAACCTAACTAACTAACTAACTAACTACCTACCTAACTAACTAACTAACTAATTTCTGCAGCACAATATACTGTAGTAGAAACTTCTCAGAAGCTGGACTCGGCTTAGGAGACCTGAATCTTAATGTTGGCATTGTCCCTCGCTAGTGTGTGAGCTTGGGCTTAAGTTTCTCTATGCCTTTGAAAATAAATTGAATATGTAATGGGTCTATAATGGACTTACAGTTCAACTATAAGTTGAATATAAAATGGGATCTATAATATGCAGGGTCATTGAAAGGGTTAGTGAGATCATCCCTGTTCGATGTCTGATCCATTCTAGGGCTTCACTGAGAGTCGCCATTGTTATAAACAATTGACGCGACACAGATCATTTGATTCAGTCTCTCCACTAGAAGTATAAAGAAGGCACTGTGGCTGTTACCATTTCCACAGGAGGAACTGGAGGTGTAGTGAGGTTTCCCAATTCACCCCAGGCCACATGTCCGGTAAGCATCCAAGTTCTGATCCTGACCAAGGCTGACAGCCCAGGATTTTGGTAATTAGCAAGTTGTATAACATTTCTCCCAAGAGCAGCAGAAGCTTAGCTGGACAGAGTAAGGTCCAGAACTTCTTCACCCTCTTGCATAATACTCTGCTTGGCAACCCAAAGTTACTGGATTTAACAAATATACTGGCTTACTGTTTGCAAGGCATAGCGAAAACGCTATAAGGCTAGGACAGGCAATACAAGGTGAGTTTGTGTTATGCCTGTTTTCTAGATCAGTTCAGAAGGATTTTGCTCCATCTCACCTCTTTCAGAAGATTCATGAAGGATGTTTCTTTCTCCTTTTTAACTAAACCACATCCTTTCACTGACATAGGTAAATAGACCTTACTGGTGATCTAACGATCCATCCGTATTCTATTCTCTGTCTGGATTTCTTCCAGGAGATGGAATGGCAAGAACAGGAAGGTATAGGAGCTTTTCCTTTATTCGCCAAGAAAAAGAAACAGCTCTGTTTAGTGTTCTTTGACGACTCTCTTCTGGTTATTACAGTGCCACACGTGGGCTCCTTGAGAGGGTTTTACGGAGAGAGAGAAGCGGTAGGCACCTAGGGTTAGAAAGGACCTTAGATGCCTTAGAGTCCTCTCAATTGAGACATTGTGCAAGAATTCTTGAACAGTCACCGAGGCTTTCTGCTAAAAGAGGACTTCTCTCGCCGTTTACCAGCTCCATCTCCCATCATATCCAATGGGAAACGTGAAGCTTACCATATAGCCAGCAAAGTCCTGCCTGAACCAGAGCCCATGATGACAGTGGCCCTTACTGTTTCCCCTCTGTACTCTCTCAGCCACACTGGCTTCCCTGAATACACCAGCCTACGCCTACCATAGGACCTCCGCACTTACCATCCTTCTGAAGAATTACTTGGATGCTCCTTTATTTTTTTTTTTCCAGGTTTCTGATCAAATGTCATTTGGGGGGAAAGACCTTTATCACTGTTTTAGAGATGATTGCTACTCCCCGCTCTAGCTTCCTTATCAACTGCCAGCTACCCGATACTGTATTTCTTCTCTTGCCAAAATGTGGGAAACACACGGCAGAGGCTACGTCCTCAGTGTGTAACATATTTAGGCACTCGGTGAAAGTTTGTTGAATGAACATATGAAAGAGGACTTAGTGGAGTGTGCAGTAGAGACACCCTTCATTCCATCCCACCCTGCCTCTCCCAGGGCTCCTGGTTTTCTAGTGAGATAGTAACATAACACCCAGCGGAGCCTGGGCAGCACCGTGTTCAGCAGAAATAAATTCTGCCAGCAGAGCCGGGGAGTCGTCTCCTAGATCAGGCAGGGTCACAGAGACCTATGGACAAACACGGGTACCTGTGGGCCTTGCTTTTCTCAGAACTCCTAGTTGCCTTTTACAAAAGTTGTTAATGTTGTTATGTATAAAGTGTTCTGCCTGCACGTATGCCTATACACCAGAAGAGGGCACCAGATCTCATGTCAGATGGTTGTGAGCCACCATGTGGTTGCTGGGAATTGAACTCAGGACCTCTGGAGGAGCAGCCAGTGCTCTTAACCTCTGAGCCATCTCTCCAGCTCCCAGAGACTTATCATTAATTATGAATGCTCAGCCTAAATAAGCTTAGGTTTGTACCACTAGCTCTTATGACTTAAATCAGCCCATTTCCGTTCATCTGCACACTGACGCATTACCTGTGGCTTTTGCCTCTCCTCCTGTGTTTCTTGCTTCCTCTGAGTCTAGCTGGTGACCCTCCTTTCTTCTTCCCCAAGACTTCTCTGTCCCTAGAAATCCCACCTAACCTCTTCCTGCCTAGCTATTGGCCATCCAGTTCTCTATTAAATCAATCACAGTAATACATCTTAACACAGTGTAAAGGAATGTTCTATAACAGACTTACTCCTCCTGTCACGTGCAGCCATTGGAAGAAGACACTCTTTTATAGGACCTGGGCTTCCCAAATGCTGTCTACTAGAATATGAATCCTGGACCTTCAGCCTCTTCTGAACAGTAAATTTCTTGTATGCACAGACCAATTCGTTGCTGGTGGTTTGTTACATTGCTCCAAAGAGGCCAATACATTTCATCTCCCAGTTAAAACATGTGGGTTTTTTTTTTTTGTTTGTTTGCTTGCTTGCTTTTTATCTTGGTATTCCTATTCCTAAGGAATCCTGGTACCAAGCAAGGTTTCATAAGCCCTAGCTAACCTTGTGAAGGGCACTTTCTATGTCTGCATTGAACCAGTATACTATGACTTTGTCAAACTTTGGTTTTCCTGAGTTTAGGGAAATTGCCTAACAATGGCAAGAATTATTTTCTGGTGGCATAGGAATTTTGAAATGACATGCCAAGGTCCTTGTCATTCTCTCACAGCTGGTGCTTCTGTTTGGGGTCACAACAAGGCCAGCCTAGATCAGAGGTTTCTCTGTGGTTTCTGTTATGTTCACCCCCCCACTTATCAGTTCCTCTGCTTTGTGGGGACTCGGGTCCTTCTCCATGTAGCGGAGAGTCCCATTTTATGAGAGTTTGCTTGTTTTCTTCTAATCTTCATTGGGGATCTAAGAGAAAAGATGACTTTCCCACTAAATAGGGACCTGACCTTAGGAATATTGTCAGGTGTATTTGACACACTTATTTTCACACTTGTTGACGATGATAATATTATAAAAGCTTTATGAACATCAAGCGAGATGATCTGTGTAAGTTGTCTGGGAAAGTACAGGCCTTTCTGAAGACCAGCTACCACATACGAGGTTTCCTGCAAGCCAGTGATAGTACCTTGTCTACTCCTTGTCTGAAATTTCCCATTCTTTGCTTCAGGTTCATTTGCCCCCAATGTTTTTCATCTGTTTTTCCACTTAGAAAAAACATCCATCTTTAGCTTACTGTATTAGATCTCTCTCTGCTTCCTGAACTGCCTTCCTTTTCCAGGCAAGGGTGCTTTAGAGCCGAAGGCTGGGCACAACCGGCCACTCCATTCATTGCAGAATGTCAGAAAGTGAATACATCTTCACTCTGTCTCAGATGGCTGGGGTTTTTTATTTTACTGTTTGTTCTTGAAATGCAAAGTATTATTGCTCTTAAATCCCCACAGCTGCTCCTCATAATATTCATAGCTCATTGCCACTAAGGTTCAAGTTTTACAGGCAAGACCTGGATTCTCTTATAGGCTGTGTTCCTTGACAGTAACATGGAACATGAAGCATGATGAAAGGGCTGTATAGGCCGGCAGAGTCTCGGGAAGTCATCTTCTCAGGGATATGGAGAGATTGTTCACAGGCAGAGATACACACCACAGCTGAAATGCTTTGTCCCTCCTGTGCGGTGTTAGGTACGGAGGGGGAGTGGCGTGACCCTGGAGACAGCTTTGAACATGCAACCTCCAGAACTAAGATCAAAATTAATGCTGTTTTTCTGTGGATTGAGTACTTTGGAATTTTCTTTTCTGCAGCTAGAATCTCACTTGTTTGCATGTATGTTTGGGTCACTAGCTTGCATGCGTGTTTGAGTGTATGTGTGTGTGTGTGCCCATGTGTGTGTGTCTATCTATGTACCCTGTGCTGACTTGGTTCTTGAGATTCTACTGCCTCAGCCTCCCAAGTGCTGGGATCATAGGTGATCACTTCTACACCAGGCTGCTAGGTTTTTTTTTTTTTTTTTTTGTGTGTGTGTGTTTTAAAGGTTTATGTTTGCCTACATGCCAGAAGAGGGAAGCAGATCTTATTATAGATGGTTGTAAGCCATCATGATGTTTACTGGGAATTGAACTCAGGACCCATAGAAGAGCAGTCAATGCTCTTAACCTTTTTTTAAAAATAATTTTTAAACTTTATTTTATGTGCATTGGTATGAAGGTATCATATCCCCTGGAACTGGAGTTATAGACAGTTGTGAGCTGCCATGTGGATGCTGGGAATTGAACCTAGGTCCTCTGGAAGAACTACCAGTGCTCTTAACCCAATGAGCCATCTCTCCAACCCCTGCTCTTAACCTTTAACTCATCTCTCCAGCCCTTATTTTTATGTGTTTTAAAGATAACATCTGTAAACTGGGCAGTGGTGGTGTTTAATCCTAGCACTCGGGAGGCATGGGCAGGCGAATCTCTGAGATTTCGAGGCCAGCCTGGTCTACAGAGTGAGTTCCAGGACAGGCTCCAAAGCTATACAGAGAAACCCTGTCTCTATAAGACAAAAGACAAAAAACAAGACTAAACAAAAAAGATAACATACTATGAAGACATACTGACAACAAATATATCCTTTCTAATGTGAAATGTTCAAATATCACCATTACCTAATTTTAGAGTATTTCATTATATGTGAGCTCAAGCTTTTATGAGAGCGCCATCCCTGTCACGTGGTCTGACAGCCCCGAATCCCCATTCTCTCAGTTCTTTCCCACTGGGGATGTTTCTTCTCAATGAGACAGCACAGCAGGTGGCTTTGTACAAAGCTTCTTTCACTCAGTATGGAAGCATCTGTACTGTTTGCATGATTCTGAAGCTCTGAGGTCTTCTTCTCCTCGTCATGCTCCAGGATCCAAAAGCTCCATGTGGATTCTGGAGCATCCACATTGGTAGGTGCTTGCTCACTTGTTTTGGCAGCAGAATGATAGTAGACCAGAGATTCCAAGAGAGCAAGCCTATCCTTTCTTTGCTCCTAATCTTGGGGAAAAGCACTCACGCTGTCTTTCACCATTAGTTATGGTGGCGCCAGGTCTCTCTCTCTCTCTCTCTCTCTCTCTCTCTCTCTCTCTCTCTCTCTCTCTCTCTCCTCTCTCTTCATTGGGCAAAGGGAGTTCTGCTCTGCTCTGACTTTTCTGAGTCTCAGTAGCTCTTGTTTGCTTGAAGGGAGAAGCAGAGGTGCAGCAACTGTGTTTTCTCTCCAGAGAGGCCATTGTTCTGGGAACGCTTGCCTTGCCATTCCGGGAACAAGTGCAAACTTCCTTCTAGACTGGAGTTCAAACACAGTTCTTCAGTAGAAACTTAAGTCAGCACTTTCTACATGGGTGTTAACTATTGTGTTTGGGTGGCATGTCTTCTAAGCCGTGTCTAGAATCATCCCAGCTTTGCCAAACAGCATCTCTTGAGATCCGAGAGAAAGTGGAAATGGGAGGTTTGCAACATTAGACATTGATCTATTGTTTCCCTAAGTTAAATAAGTTTCCTTGAACCTGTATTACTAAGAACAGGCATTGAGACTGCGAAGGCAGGCAATGGAGATCTTGCTCTTCTGAACTGAGGAATTGGTAATGTCTGTGTAATATGTGTGTGTGTGTGGCGCATGCTCACATGCGCATGCGTGTTTTATGTTTCAAGTGCTTGGTTATTTGCTTAACCTATTATATATTTTTTCTTCCCATTAATCTTGTGTGATAAGGACTATTTCTCTTCATAGAAATGAGTCATTTAGAGAAGCTGAGTCGGGGTGGAGAGATGGCTCAGTGGTTAAGGGCTGCTCTTCTAGAGGTCCTGAGTTTAATTCCCAGCTACCACATGGTGGCTCACAACTGTCTGTAGTGGAATCTGATGCCCTCTTCTGGTATAAAGGCGTACATGCAGATAGAGCACTCATATATAAAATAAATAAATCGAGAGAGGGGGGGGCTGGGTCTCATTCTTGAAGGTTTGCATTCTGTTGAATTTAGAATCCAAACTCTTGGCCTGTTTAACATTCTGTTTATTTCTCCTGTTCTCTGAGAAGTTATACTTTTACTGATGAAAGAAGAGATAGTAAAACAAGCAAGCAGACAGAGAACACTAACAGACAGGACACCCTGAAGGGCAGATAGCTTAATCCTGGGTAAATTCTCTGGGTTCTTGACCGTGGCACAACTCCAGCCGTGAGATGTGTTTTTGCAGTTGCTGAGGTTTGGAGAAAGTTATGGGTCCAGATTTGGTGGAGAGGAAGAAGACCTCAGAGCTACAAAACCATATAAGCAGACATGACCTCCTTCTAGAAGCTGTTGTCTGGGGAATGCCTGCCACTCATCAACAAAATGTCTGCCATAGAGGGTCAGATTTGGGTTGGGTTCGAGAATCAGAATACCTCAAATAAGGGATTATTGGCAACATTTGAACAACGGAGATAATGTATTAGTTTTATTGGTTTGTTTTTACAACTTACACTCCTTACTTGTTCAGAAATCTGAGGAGGTACCCCAGGGTGAGGGAGTTGGCTGGTGAGATGGGATACTGGTTCTCCATTCCTACCTTAAGTCAGCATCTCCAAACTTAGTTCTCACTATTTGTTTTAAGGTTCCATTTGGGAAAAAAATCAAATTGGTTTTTAAAGGGCTAAAATCTACCACGGTTATACAGTTGAAAAGGTAAGGGCTGAAAGTAACAGAGCAAGAAACGTTCAAGGTTCTTGGTGCCCAGTGAGTGGTTCATCCCTTAAAGCTTTGTCATTTGCAATGACATCCCAGGCAGGTTGCAGTACTCTGTGGGCTTTGGGATACCTAACCTCTGCATTTGAAGGATTCCAGAGCTGTGTAGGAAGTTCCAGAAAATCTGAGAACAGAGCAAGGGGAACCCATAGCTCTCTACTGGATGAACAGGTCAGGGGAGGCCATACTGGATAGTGTCATGTGACTCAAGTTTTCATAAATGTATTGGGATTTGTCAGGGAGATTAAGTGAAGAGGTCATTCCAGGCCGAAGTAGCACCCTGTACTGAGAAACAGAGGTACGCAAGAACACAGCTTTAATCAAGAAATAACAAACATTTTTCTGATTAAGAAAACTACCCTTTATGAAGCATTATCCCGGGCCAGGCATTGTGTTTGGTGATTTGCATGGATTACTTCTGGTAATGCTCTGAAGAATCCTGAAATGGATACACATGGGAAAACCAAGTCTTAGGATGGAGAAATAAGGAGGTCGCTTAAGGCCTCACAGTTAAACGGGGATAGAGCTTGGAACTGAATTCGGAGACCGTAGTCTTGATGGGGTTTGGGGCTCTATGCGCCTGGTGAGCAGTTGGCTTTCAACCTCTAGATCAGTGGTTTCCCCACTTCCATCAGTGTAGCCAGATGTGCTTGCCACCACTGGGTTCCCTGATACCCTTGGTGGGAGGTAGGCTCCAAGGACGTGTAACCCTCAACAGCTTCCAGGCCATTCTGATGCAGCTGGTCCAGGGATCGCATTTTAAGACCAGCTATCGAGGCAAGGTGGTGGACAGCCTTTACACGACAAAGGAAAGGTCAGATTCATAGCCTACCTTGGGTTCTCTGGGCAATTTGTAGAGATGAGTCACAGGCTGAGTCCACTAGTCTTCAATGAAATGGTGCGTGGCGGAGGCAGAATGCAAAAGAAGAAAAAGGAATGAGAGGACCTTCCAGGGTATGCTTCAAAGAAGATGAGCGATGCCAAGAAAAGTGTCTGCCTAGCAAGAGAACTCAGCTGCCAGCAGCACCCAGAGAGCTCTGAGCAGCAACTGAAATGGCTCTACTTAGTAATTGGAGTTTCTGGATGTGATATCTGGTCTGGAGCAAGAGAAAGAAGCATCACAATAGAGCACGTGTTTCACCATTTCCAGGAGAGGGAAGCCCACTGTTTAGATAGCTGCACTTTGGCTGTGTTGAGTTGAGGCCCTCATGTGGTGGGGCAGAGAGATGTAGGCTCCAATGGAGGGAGGACTAGGCTGGTTTGGATGACCTGGTGTTTACCTTGGCTTAGCCACTTGGCCGTTTCAGAGACGTCATGTACTCTCTGTGCCTCTTTATTTTTTCCCTCTTTTTCATCTTCAGGAAGAGGAGATAATAGTATTTCTTCCTGTTTACAGACACTGGAAGGAAATAGTCAATCCTAAGTCTTAAAAAACAATTACTTTGGACTAACAAAATGGCTCAGTAGTAAAGGAACTTGCTGTTAAGTCTGTCTGATGACCTGAGTTTGATACCTGGGACCACATGATACAAGGCAAGAACTGATTTTTTTTCAAGTTGTCCTGTAACCTCTATCTGTGTTGTGGTGCACGTGCACGTGTGTGCACACACACGCACGCACGCATGCACGCACGCACGTGCGCGCGCGCGCACACACACACACACACACACACACACACACACACACAAAATGTTCCCTGGCATGGTGGTGGTGGTGGTGCACACCTTTAATCCTAGCACACAGGAGGAGGTAGAGACAGGCAGATCTCTGTGAGTTCTAGCCCAGCCTGATTTACATAGTGAGTTCTAGGATAGCCAGAGCTGCATGGTGAAACCCTATCTCTAAAGGAAAGAAAGAAAGAGAAAAAAATATACTAATATTAAAACACATATAATTGAGAGAGAGAGAGACAGAGAGAGAATTTTTCAGTCATCTTCCCACCCACCCATGCATATGTGGTACAAGCTTGACAAAGTCACTTCCAAGATAGAAGCTTTTCTGAGGGTCTGCTGATGGATGCAGTTTCTCTGTTTGCTGGAATCTTGAACATACAGTTGAAACCAAACAGTTAAATAGTGTTTTTGACTTCTAAAGTGTTTTATTATGAACCAGAGTTAGGAACAAAGCCGACTTATTTCCTGGGGGCTAATTCTTTCAAAACCTCTTTTGTTATGAATTTATTATGTCCAAGGTCTCAGGTCATATTGTTCTATATCAACTGTCTTAGATGATTTTGAAAATTCTAGACAAATGTTTTGAAACTACCATCAGCGTCCTTTATTTTGACCTATCCTAAGGCATTAACAAATAGATACACGTATCTTTCTTGTGTGTGTGCGTGCGTGTTCGTGGGTGTGAGTATGGGTAGACATTTGTCAAAGTCAGAGGATAACCTTAGGTGTTGAGGCAGGGTCTCTTTTTTGTTCCCTGCTATGTACACAAGGACAGCCCTTGAGTTTCTGGGGAATCTCCTTTCTCTCCTTTTATCCCAGGAGGAACCACTGCAATTGCAGAAACATCGCTAAGTCCAGCTTTTTATGTAGGTTCTGGGGCTCCCGACTCTGTTCCTCACATGTAAGGCACATGATTTCCCACGGAGCCATTTCCCAGACATATGTGTGTATTTATGCGTGTCTGTATGTATCCCATTTAAATATATTTACACGTTCAATTAAGATACAAAAAGTAACGTTCCTGAGATTGTAGGTGGTCATGGTAATTGAGAAGTATTCATTAGCTCAAAAGTCACACGCCACACCCACTTGCTCTTTAGTTCTTGTACCTGGTTGATTAACAGATCTTTCCCATAACTCTTAGCCTTTTCTTTCTGTCTGTAATAACCGGAGCCTCCCTGGGGCAAGCTGAGCGCCATCCTTTTTAAGCCCAACAACTGTATCCATTCTTGATTCCTTGCATATTGTAGCCACACTACCAAGAGATTAGCCTTAAAATCTGATTAAACCTCTACTTTCTTAAGCCTTCTAAAGGCTTTCCATTGCTTTAAGGATAAAGATAATGCCATTAAGGTTACCTTTGGAAAAAAAAAATCACATGATTGACCTCCCTTAACCTCTGCAGTCTCCCCTCCCTCCCTGCCCACTCTTGTTCTTCCAAACTTACTCAAGCTGTCTTGATATTTTTGGTCATTGTGAATCTCACCTTGTAACTACAGAAAATGTTTGCACATTCGGGTCTCTCTGTCTAGAGTCTTTTCTCCTGTCTGAGTCCAGCTATTCCCTCCTACCCTTCAAATCACAGTCCAATGGACTCTACCAAGTCTTCTGCAAGCCCTCCCAATGAGGTCAAACCTGAATTCTGTGTTCTTTAAACACTGCTAACATCTACATGTCTTCCTGCACTTACCACAGCTTCAACTTTCCCCTTACCTTTGTGTCTCATTGAATGTGGAAGGCATGAATGATGTCTAGTTCAGCTTCCTATTACCCAGAACAATGCTTAGCTAATGATTATCTGAATCTGTGGTTATTCACAGAATATTTTGGTGTGGGATTCTTGTTGGATTCTATGGATAGCAAATGTAATACATAGACATAAGTTAAACCCACGGGAAAACATGGCAGTACTGATTTCAGCTTTCAATTTTGTGATAATTAAGAGAACAAGCCCTCTTGGCATTTGAACTGCAATTTGTAATTTCTCAACTGGCTAACTCCTGGGAAAATACATTACCCATAAAACCTTGCTTTTGTGGGTTAGCATCTTAAGTCCCATCTGCAGTCCAGAACTGTGGAAGCAATGAGCCAGTTTGTTGTCAAAACATTCATCCCATTAGGTTGGAAAACAAAGACTGTTGTTCATTTCGTAAATTCTGTGTTTTCCAGTAGTCCTCAGCCAAAACAGAACTTAAAGACAAGACAGAATGACTTTTCAACTAGATTAGGGGAAATACACTTGAGTGCCTTTTTCTAATGTTCATGGTGTTTTGTTGCGGTTACAGTTGAAATAATACTAAGTCAAGTCAAGTCAAGAATCATGAGAAGCAGGATTTAGACAAAGTTTTAGTGAGTTTCTGACGGTTTCAAAATTGGGAGCAAGAATGGCAAGTGTCAGTCACACAGCTTTCAAATCTCATGGGTCACCTCATGCCTTCTTCTCTTGATCAGGGCAGAGAACAAGGACCCATAGACTGCTTTCCTGAAAAGATGGGCTGTGCATGCATATAAATGCAACTGCTGTATTGCAATCAAGCAACACACTGCTGCTTTGTGCAAACAGCAAAGTAAATCGATCACTGCTCTGCAGCTCACAGCATCAAGATGATTCACCCCTTGCCTGAGCACCCCAGCCTGCTATAAAGAGACTGAAACTTCAAGTCTAGTGAACATTGGGCACTATCACTAATAGGTTAAAATTACATCATGAATTAGGCCAAGCCATTCAACATGTGCAGCATTGGTAAATTAAGTCACTGTCAGTTATATTTTAATGTTGTTTGCAATGTGGTCCTTGTGTGACTTGCATCAGAATGACTGATGGTGTCCTTCTTGTCTGTCTCCTAAATCCCCCTTTCTTCTCTGTACCCCTTAGATCTAGTGGAATAGAATCTCTGGGGGTAAGGTATAAATTTCACATTTTAATACCTTCCTCTCAGGGGAACCTTTTGGGCCATAAAGTTGGAGAATCAGAGTGATTTTTGAGACTGAGATGGTTAAAAGATGTTTACAGTATTAGGTTTTTCTTTGCCAGGGGGCAGGGGCCTCTGAAATATGGCTGGGTTAATAAACTACACTGAAAGTTGAGTTTAAAAGTCCCCTTTCTGTACTCATTGTGCTGTACTGAGTCAGCTAGCCATGTATGTCTTTCTCCCAAAATGTTAAACACCATAGCAGGTGAACTTTCTTTCTTATGAAAGATTTTTGTACTGCAGTCCAGTTATTCTATGTGAATTTTTTGACCTATTGTATACACGACCAGGTGTTTGGGTTTTCTCTGTTTGAGATAATGAAGGGTAATTGCATTTTACTGTTGATTCGATGCCAAAGTAGGGGCTTTGACTCTCCCCCTGACAGCTAATCTATAATGATTACCTTGTAGGAAAAATCTGCTTGCCTTGTGTCTTGCCCTTCAAGCCCTGTTGGGAGTGGAGACATGAGAATTGCTGGATTTCTGGCTGCCAGCCTGGCCCTAGCTTCAATGAGATACCCTATCTCAAGGAAAGAGAAGGCAGAGAAATAGAGCAGGATACTCAAAACCCTCCTCTGGCCTCCACACAGCTACGCATGAAGAATATATGTACCCTCACATACATATGAACACATAAAACACATACAATTTGCTTAACTATAGTTACACAATGTGTTTATTTGTGTGCGTTTATGCATTTGTGCATGTCCTTATATGTGTACATATGTGAGCACATGTGTATATGTGTTTGTGTGTGCATGCGTTTGTGTGCATACATGTGTGTATGTTTGTAGCCGTGTATATGTATGTATATGTAGGTATGTGCGGCGTATGTATTAACAAGTCTGTGACACACAATGACCTGGTGAAGATGCAGTTTTTTGGCAGATTGGTTAAGAGAAAGAGTAGCTGTTCTTGATCCTTTTGGATACATGAGTAATCCAGTGCTGTACAGAATCACACACGTGGATCAACTTGTTATCACACTTGTGGCCTCTTTTTCCTGCACAGCTAGTGTGCGTGCCATAAAATAAAACAATAAAGTAAAACCTGACCTTCAGTTTCTGAGCTGCATCCCTCTCCTCCCCTCCCCCCCAAAGGAGAGCCTGCATTGTCCTAGGGATGGGTTTCTATAATCAAATGTCAGAGAAAGTCTCAAGTTGCTGGGATCTGGAGGCCTGGGGAGGCTAGAGAGAAAAGGAGGCTGTTTTTAGATCCTTTGTAGCATGCAGCATACAACCAAATAACAGTGTGGAGTTGATAATTTCCTTTTGGTTTACAGATCTCCCGCTCCCTCCCAAACCCCAGCAGGTTTGCATCTTGAGACTGAATATAAACGCAGAAAAATCGTACATGGGGTTAACATCTTTTCGAAGTCTTGCTAAATAATCAACTCCAGATCAGTTTAGCTTGGCATACAGACTAAAGCGAGAGGCTTGTAGATAAATCCATAGCCCGCCCCCTCTGCGAGAGCGCAAAGCTGAGAGGATCCGCGAGGAGCAACCGAATGTCTGGCAGTGTCTTTCCTCCTTTTCAATGAGCTGTTTACTGAACTCTGGAGTTTATAATGAAACCCAGGCTTACTCTGCGACCCACGTAAACAAGCTCTTGACTCTTGTGCTATCGGGTTTTATGCGAGCAGAGCCGTGGGGGGCTCCTTCAGCGGTTGCTGCTTGGAAGGTTCCTGTTTGTTTACGTATGCACATATGGGCTCTGCAAGGATGATAGTCACGGGATGGGCCTGGCAGGGGAGAGCCAGAAAACAACTACCCTGCCCTCCCCTGAATCCTAAAAGCATGTAATATGTAAACGGCTTTCCGATTTAGAGACTTCTAAATTTGGTGTGGTTGCCAAGTTACTAAATTACTTAGGATAGGAGCTTCAGGGCACACAAGAGCCTCCAGGGCACACAGTCGCTTCAAACTGGACGAGCATTTAACAGGGGTTCTTGCAGGCATTGCCACTTCCAAGCAAAATTCAAGGCTGATCAAGCTCCCCCCTACTGTCTCTTATGCCGGCTTCTTATCCCCACCCCCTACCCCACAAACAAGTTAACCTTTGTCAGGAACGGGTAGAGAGACTGGGGTGATGTTGTCTTTCCTCACACGAAGAAGGACTTTATGCAGCTTAGCTGGCAGTCCCAGTATTGTGATAAAAGTTACTTCTGTAAACTTTGTCAACATGGAGGGGAATAATGCTATCTCTTGTGTGAGTTGCAATTTTGGAAGATTCCATTGTGAGAAGCTCCCGAGGAATCAGGAGTAGCTGCCAGTGTAGTTATAGAGAGACAGGGTCCTTCCAACTACTGGGAAAAAAAATAAACAAACGGGAAAACAGAGATATTTATCTGGTTTATGAACTGTAAGGTTTTTTTTTTATTCTTGTTTAAAAAGAAACGTAAAGTTGTGGGATTGAAGACATGGAATAATTGCATAGCAAAAGCTTCGAGCTAATGGGAAGTTCGGGGCGGTTCTGTTTCATTTTTATCGGATAAAATATATTTGGTTTCTCTTTTGACAAACCATGTATTTGTGAGGCAAGAAACACGATCATGCACTGTTACTGGCAACGGCTACATAAGAAATCCCCCTGTTGCCAAAGGATACCACATGAAAGTGTCTGTGTGAGGGGAGGGGCCGGCCGGGGGGTGGGGCCAAGAAGGATGTTGCCTTAAGCTTCCTATGCTCCGAGTTGCAATTTGTGAACCAACTGTGATGAAATCGAGCCCTGGACGAATCAGATGCGCCTGTCAACTTCCCAGGTGGGATTGCTTGGAGTTAATAGACTGAACTCAGAGCCCCAAACGAACGCAGTGCATTCCGGGCACGCAGCGAACACCCTGCAGAGGCTTTCCAAGAATCCCTCGGCATGGCGAGAAAAGGCTCTTTCGGGTCACACCAGGTAGGCGGAGGATGCAGTGACTCGCGAACTGCTCGATCTTCCGAATCACTTCCATTTGAATTCGATTTTTTTTTTTTCCTTTCTCCTTGTTCAAATCCAGACATCATCTGAGAAAGCCTTTCGGAATTGGCAGGACTGGGGTTGCTGAACTCATCTGAACTGCTTCCATGAATTTAGAAATCCATCTAATCTAATCTAGCTGTGTTTGACGATTTGATCTCTTTATTCCCTTAGGTGATATCCTTGTTCACATTTGCCATCGGTGTCAACATCTGCTTGGGATTCACAGCAAGTCGGATCAAGAGGGCAGAATGGGACGAAGGACCTCTCACAGGTAAGAGTAGCAGTTATTAGCAGATTTGATTCTTGAGCAGTATTGTGAGTTTAGGCAATCCACGTCAACGCCTTCTTTCAGAGGACCTCAAAGAGCAATGAATTTAGCCTACGTGTATGGGTATTTTGCCTGCATGCCTATGCATAGCCCCTGGAACTGGAGTCGCAGAAGTTGTGAACTGCCATGTGGGTGCTGGGAATTGAATCCCGGTCCTCTAGAGGAACAACCAGTGCTCTTAACCACGGAGCCATCTCTCCAGCTTCTAAGAATGCTGTTTTCATCAGAGGACTTTATTGTCACTTCTTAATAACTGACTTTAAATTTTTGCACCCTGAAATTTATAAATATTGAAAAAGGTAAGACCCTTTGTTCATAGATAAAGCCAGACTGGCTGCAGTGAAAACCTGTACTGGTTTAATGATGGGGCGGGATGAGAATGACGATTAGGAGGGGTGAGACAGAGGGGTGTTGCCCTCCTCCCTAAAGCACCTTATTTGCTACCAGAAAGTTATGTCCTGGGAATGAGAAAGAAAGGAAGTTGGTTTTTCTTTCCTTTCTTTAAGAGATAAACTATTTTTTTAAAATAAAACTTTAGAAATTAAAAACTTTGGAACTAAGATTTACTGAGAATAAGGGAGTCCTCCCAGTGGGCTCTTTAGAGGGCTTCAAGGGTCGATCTGCACTCTGCTGTGTTCTCTTGGACTAAGACAAGGTGAGTTTCCCCGAGCCTTCCGGACTTCACTAGTGCAGGCAGAGTGAAAGAGGCTCCTTTGCAGCCCACGGGCAGAGTGGGGCTTCATAAAGGGCTGCTTGTGCAGACCGCAGGGCTCTGCTGACCTGGTCTGAAGCAACGACTTCGTTAATTTCCTGGAAATTGGAGCTGCTGATGGTTTCAGAATTAAAAATTGCATTTGAAATGACAGGCACTCTAGGGGGCAATCACAGTGCATCCTCTGTCTTCCTGGAAAGTTTGGGTTTTCTCTGGATTGGAGCACCGTGAAACACCACCTGTCTCTGCAACGCCATAAAATGTGTATTATTAAGCAAGTTCTGATGGGATAGTGAGTCCTCCACACAGAACATTACTTGGATTAGGCTTGAGAAGGTAGAAGGAATAAGTTTGAAACGTGGGGGAGGGAGCTGAGGTGAGGTGCAGTTTGAAGGAAGAATGAGAAAACAGATCTTAAAAAATTGGGGGCCCCAGGGAGCCAAATGGACAAAACTTCATTGTGTTTCGTTGGGGAGGGAGGAGAGGGGTCACTGGGCCAGAAGAGAATGCTGTTTTTATTGGAGGCAAATGCTGTCTTCAAAGCCCTCTTTTTCACTCCTGCTAAGGCTGATTGTGACTAACAGACAGGGCCCTTGGTGTGGGCATGTGGCCCTGACAGCCCACTGCCGGCTCTTTCCAATGAGGCTAAAAGGAGCCTTTCTTCTGCTTCCTCTAAGTGATATTGACAGGAGTCAATGCTGTTTCTCTAATCACTGCCTTATTTTCAAACTTGACTTTTGTGGGACCTGGATCATGATGATCCTAGCCTGGCACCGTAGGTCCATATTAGTAAGTGTTATAGCCACAGGTAGGTCACTTGTAAAGTTTCAGCCTTCAGCAGTGAGGATCAGCCTCTAGGTCTCTAGTTTATATTAAAAAAAAAAATCCCCAGGTTCCCCCCATCCTGTGTCAGTCTCTCTGAAATGTGTGAGATCGCTACCAGGAAACTTGAAAAGTATAGATCAAATGTCTTACCCCTGAAAACATGGCTCATACAAGAAATTATTTCCATATGCCATGGGAAATAGTTATGAGAACGAAGGTGTCATTATAACTTCTGGGAAACTAGTCTAGTCTGTAGTATAACTCATCAGTTAGAGGATGTTAACTGTAGTGATAGCTCACTTACACCTACCTGCCTATGTGAAGCGTAATCTTAGGACGTCATACAATTGGCACTCGAGTTACAGGGTTTAGATATATACTTCTGTGGTTTTTATTCTTAAACTACTTTCTAATGCAGCTTACCTCCTGTCTACATACTGGGGTTCACTTCTGCTGAAATAGAAAAGACCCAAGATGCCTTTTAGAAAGTGGGGGAAAGCGTTGTGTAGCTGGGTTTTATAGCTTTTTAAATGCTAACTACACTGGGAAGGGGGAAAGCTCCCAAATAACAAGTGGCAAGTTATCCTGGCTATTAGCAAAATGTTTGCAGCAGAAAACATTGGCTTTTGTTTTTCCTACATCTATTAAAATAAGAGTTAGGAGAGAAAGCACCCCAATTTTTTTCTTTAAACAACATTCTCAGGCTCCTAGGAAATCCTGCAAACTCAGTGCCACCAGGTGTTTCACCAGCAGGAGAGACACAAAGAGGTGTTTTTTTCTAAAACTTGCAGCTTCTGATTGAGTCCTCGGGGCTCCAGAATAATGACAGAGAATGTTTTGTATGCATGAATACTCTCACTGCTGCCCTGTGAACCGAGGTGTCTGTTCCAAGGCTGTGGCCATGCGGAGAAATGTTTCATTAATTAACTAGCAAGTGTGTTAGCTGGATTTGTTGTTAGGACCTGGTCATCTGTTAGAAGCAGGGGGATGTAAGAGTTCTCCCAGATCCTGGGATGTATAGGAGTGCTGGGGCTGCTCATTCTGCATAGGAGGTGTAAAATGACCAGAGTGAGTTATTAAGCCCAGGGAAAGGGATGCTATGGTAAATGGGAGGCAGAAATCAAATTTCCAAGGAAATTTCAGTGCTGAAAGTTCAGCTGGATTTCTTTGTTTCGAAAGGCGATGTAGGCACTCCATTTATCTTATAAGATGGAGAGAAAAATCTATGTGCATGCCGCTGTCTGCACACTGGCGTACGTTGTGGATGCGGTCCCTGGAGTCTTGGGGGAGAATGTATTACAGAAGTACCCAGGGGGACAGGGGCACTCTTTGAACTAGATGCAATGTGACCTTGGAGAGATTTGTGGCTTGACTAATAAATATCTGATAACCCAGTCCAATTTATCATCATTTTTATTGGTTTAAAAGGAGTGATTAAAAGCTCACGAGTGATGGATTTTTTAGTATACATATTAAATGAAAAACATAACCAACAATTTTATGAGAAAACAGAAAATCTTACTAGGGATGAAGGCTCAGGTTCTTCGATGATTTGAGGAGTCTCACTGTACACTTGAGAGCAATTTAAATAACAGCCTGGGGAATGTAGGAAGATACAAAATGATGGTCAGCCATCACTCCATGAGGAAATGGTCAGATAGAGTATAATGTGCACTGTGGCTTCCTGTTAGACTGAACATAGAAACTGGGGGTGTGAATCAATGGGATGAAATCAGCTGAGTTGGAATTCAGGGTGTCATAGATTTTGCAGTTCTCTATTGAGTGGGGCTCGGTGCAGTGATTTTCCCATTTACATATACATGTATAGCAGAGAACTCCCTGTCATATTTGCCTTTCTGACATTTCAGTGTGCTTTGTTCAACATAGATTTTTTTCTTTTTGTTTTTTCTTCAATTTTTCTTTTACTGAAAATAGACTTTTTTATACAGTATATTCCAATTATGGTTTCCTCTCTCCCAACTCCTTCTAGACCTTCCCAGCACCCCCTCCCATCTGAATCCACACCCTTTCTGTCTCTTCTTAGAAAGCAAACAGACATCTGAAGAATGATAATACAATACGAGAAAACAAATAAAACTAGCACAGACCACTCAAAATTTGGAGCTTGGTTATCAAGTCTGAAAAACTTCTTAGTTAATGTAAAGTGGGATATAATACGGAACGCCTGTAATCCCAGTAGTTGGGAGGCTGACATAGGAAGATTCAAGCTTGAGGCTCTTCGGGGCTACAGTGAAAGACCCTGTATGAGTCAATCAAATCAAACAAAAGATCTGCCTTTCCTTTGTTCATCAAATGCATGATGTGGCATGATGCATGATATTTGATTTGTGCATCAAATGCAATAGTCTGAGACTTTAGCTGAGCAGCTGCTTGCTGACATGAGAGTCACTGGCTTGATTCTCCAATTAGAAGAAAAGATTTGAAAGCAAAACGGCCTAAGACCGGTGTATGCCGGAAAGGGTGTATGGCGAAGCTTTTACGTTCTCTTTAGTTGTGAGGCCGGTGTCTACATTTGTAGTTGATGGGATTGGCAGTGTCTAATTGGAAGTGATGACACTTTCTTGTTTGCTGGCAGATTGGCTACTCAGATTTATGCAATTTATTACATTGAGTACCATTTAAGTGGCCTAGAGCAGTGGTTCTCAATCTTCCTTTAATACAGTTCTTCAGATTAGGGGGATGCCCCTCAGACAGACGATTATTTACATTGCTACTTTACAACTGTAATTTTCCTATTGTTATGAATCATAATGTAAATAATTTTGGAGTTAAAGGCTTGCCAAAGGGGTTGCAGGTCACAGGTTGAGAACCACTGGTCTAGAGATTAACCTCAAATATTAAAGTTTTCATCTAAACGACAAAGAATTCTGCTTTCTTATAGTCTGTGAAGTTGTTCTACATGTGAATGTATTGTGCTTGTAAATACGATATTTTCACAGTACAGATGTTTGAAAACTTGCCAGGTGGACCAGTTTATCCATTTCTGTCCATCTTTCTCCATCTCCCCTTCTTTTACCTCTCTAACCCACATCCTCCTACCCTATGAAATCTGGCCCAGCAGCTATAAAGAGAAGAGAGAATAATGGTTGCTTCTAGAAAGTTCTCTACTCAGGAAACAGTGAAAACTGACAGATGGGTCTGCGTATAAGCTGATGGTGCTTGCTTGCTAAGGGATAAGGTGAAAGCACTCAGGAAAAAAAAGGGGAGGGCAGTTCAGTCGAGATAGGATGATGAGAATGAATGAGTTAGGGACTCCAGCAGAGGTGGACGGAAGCATTCCAGTGTCTAGAGTGGCGTCCTGAATGCCCAACACGCGCTCCAAGCCTTTGCTTGCAGGTCACACTTGGTACGGGACAGCAGACAGAAGGGAACTGGTTCTGCTTTCAGGCTTTTGAGAGAAGAAGCCAACATTAGGACAGCCCATGGTGGGTTTCAGAGCTTTATTTTCAGCAGTCACCTGGGCTGAGTACCAAGGATAATCAGAGGGACTGACAGGGAACGAGGTGTAACCCTGCCAGTGGGACCAACCTGCCTGAAGAAACTTAAGTCCACCTAGCTTTAGGCTAAAATCCTTGAAACTTTAAATATCACCTCTCTTATTGGCCATCTTCCAGATTTAAATTTTCTACTTAACAAGAAAACTTAGAGGGAAATAGGATTGAGAGTATAGGATGGAGTCAGTGTTGATAGCAGCCTTGGCCATCATCAGTTAGGCTCTCCCCAACAGTCCAATTCAATTGTCAGTAGTTCATGGTTTTCGTATGTCTGCAGAATGAATGATTACAGATTCTCTCTCTCCCCCCTTTCTATATACAGTGAAATGAAATGTCCTTGAAAAGGGGTTTACTCAATCAATTTAAAGTAATCCTGCCTGTTCCCATCTGAATTACAGATTCGAAGGAAAGAAATGTAACTTACATGTGCATTTTGTCGAACCATGAAATTATACTTCGGTGAGAAGGAGCACGCAGTACTGACACTGTTGCGGATTATTGTTGTGTATTTCCATTTTAACATTCAAAGTTCCTCAAAACTGACTTATATAGACCTGTAAAATCTGCCCTTTAAGATTAGAGAGCAGGCTTCCTCTCTGAAGTGAAATAGCATCATATGAAGATGCGGGTTAAAGGCAGTTTATAAGCTCAGTGTCATAGGAGTACCGGCAAACGCCTCATCACACCCTCTTGTTCTCACTCAGTACTTGTGAATGCTTTTTGTTGGCTTGCTTTGGTGTCTTCTGTATTCGGTGATGTTTTCTGGCTTCCTCAGTGACAATGGAAATTTTGGGATGGCAGCAGTTCATTGCCAAGCCATTTTCCTCCTCTCAGTGAGTTACAGAACAGAAGCGCTATGCTGCTTTCCTGAATAAAGGAGGGTCTACCCTGCAAAACCCTGGCACATTATTGAGGACCGTTTCCATATTTGGCATCACCCAGTGGCAATGAAAAGACAAATCTTCAGGTCTAGAGTTAGTGCGGTGCCTCAGAGGGGAAGAGTGCTTGCTACGTAAACCCAAATGACCAACGTCCATGGAAACCATGTAAAGGTGCAAGGAAAGAACTCGTTCCCTGGAGTTTTCATCTGACTTCCACACGTGTGCCGCAGCGTGTGCGCCTGCACACATGCACATTGTTTATCCACATGGACACATACAGCTCCCTCCAAACAAAACAAAACAAAAAATCTATTCTTAGATGACTGGATGTAAGGAAAAACAAAGACCCTGGGCAAACTTTTTTTTTTAAGCTGGTATATAGAAGTGACTAGTAGAATGAACAGGCCCATGCTTGTTCCAGCAGTGGGAGACGGGCTGGGATAGTCCCGGAAAGGCCAAGTGGATTCTTAATTCAAGCTCCAGTTTGCTTTTATTTATTGATTTATTTTATTTTTTTAAATTTATTATTATTATTATTATTATTATTATTATTATTATTATTATTATTTTTGGTTTTTCGAGACAGGGTTTCTCTGCGGCTTTAGAGCCTGTCCTGGAGCTAGCTCTTGTAGACCAGGCTGGCCTCGAACTCACAGAGATCCGCCTGCCTCTGCCTCCCGAGTGCTGGGATTAAAGGCATGCACCACCACCGCCCGGCGATTTATTTTATTTTTGAGATAGAGTCTTACTATGTTGCTCTGGCTGTCCTAGAATTCTCGATGCAGATCAGATTGACCTTGAACTCACAGAGATGTCCCTGCCTCTGCCTCCCAAGTGCTGGGATCAAAGGCATGCACTACCATTTCTGTCTCCGTCTCTGTCTCTGTCTCTGTCTCTGTCTCTCTCTCTCTCTTTCCTTTTTGTTTTTGAAGCTGGAACATTTTAAGTTTCTTGGGATCATTGAATTAGAAAAGTTCCTTCATGACTCAGATTAACTTTTCCTTTCTCTTCCTGTCATTGTTGGTTGAATTTGCCATTGTTATCTGCAAATGAATGTTGGCGCATTTCCCACAGGATTCCCACAGGAGCTCACTCCGAACTGAAGCTGCAGATAGTCTGATCTTGCGCATCTTCACTGAGATGCGCCTCTGCAGTAAAGATGCAGCTTTGACGGCTGTCCTCAGTGGCAATCAGCAAGCTTGTCTGTAGCTGATAAGGCAAGGTGTTGGGTAGGATGCGACCCTCTGCAAAGATGGCAAGGGGAAAGTTGGGAGAATGGCTCTTGTCATAAGAAATATTTACAAAATCACCTTGTTGGACTGGGCAAAGAATAATCACAACCCAGCTTAGGATCTGTATAGGTATTTTCAAGTCAAGACAGATGTAGGGATGAGCTTTTGATGAGGAATACAAACATGGAGCAGAGACAACATTACTGGCTGGGACCCCACCAAGAAGGCAATAGGTTGAGCAATGTCTTCAGACTTCTCATTATAATCTCGCCTGTTAGAAGAGCTGGGTGTGTTTACAGACACAGCTCATGGGAGCGATTGCTGCTTCAGATTGATCAGACAGCTGCAGGAAGGATTCTGTCCATGCATTAACCTTAAACAAAGAGCATTCCATGACATGTTTTTTTTTTTATGGTTTATTTTTTTTTTATTTAAAAATTTCCATCTCCTCCCCTTCTCTTCCCCCTTCCCTCCCCTCCCCTCCACCCATACCCTCCTCCCTCCCTCTCCAGGCCAAGGAGCCATCAGGGTTCCCTACTCTATGTTAAGTCCAAGGTCCTCCCAACTCCCCCCAGGTCCCAGAAGGTGATCAACCAAGCTGACAAGGCTCCCACAGAGCCCACATGACATGTTTTTTTACTCTTTCCCTTTTTGCTATGGGAACTTTTTTTTCTCCTCTAGTTTTCCTTCTTGACTGCCATAGATTCTTATGGCTCAGCATGCACTGGCCAAAACCAACAGAAAAATGTGGTTTGTGGAGCAGAGGTAAGACACTGCATCGCAAACAGACATGATTTTCTCAGCTGAACTGATGTGGTTTGTCTTTATTTCAACGTCCCATAATCAACTGTGAGAAAGCATTTCCCATCTCATGGTCTAGTGACTCTGGCTTCTTAAGATCAACTGATCTGATGCCATAAAGTCTTCTGACTCTGAAGTGGACAGTTGACTAAGGGATGAGCTAACTCTTTAGATAAATGGCACGGGCACACTTAGAACTGTCATTTAATATCTGTTCTCCTGCATCTTGCTTTCTCTGGATTTTAAAAGTGATATATATATATATTTTCATATATATATGTAATTTTCTAAATACAGAAATTACAAATAGCATGTCATAAATAACATTTGTCAAGACCTGTTAGGCTTATGATATGTATTTCATCCACCTACACGCATGGACAACAGGAGACAATGAACAAAAAGACCAGACAGTTGTCTGTGAATTTGTAAAATGCTGTAGATTTTAAACTAGAAGATTGTTTTTATTTTGAAGTGCTGTTTTTAAACAACAAAACCTCTTATTATTTTGGGTCTAATCCACAATATTGATGAATGTGTTCTCTAGTAGCAACCTTAATTATTTACCTTCAGAATAAACTTTCTATCTTGTCATTGAATTGCTTTTTTTCTTGAATACTTTATTTATCCATTCATTTATTTGTTTATTCATTCATTTGTCTATCTATCTATCTATCTATCTATCTATCTATCTATCTATCATCTATCTATCATCTATCTATCTATCTATCTATCTATCTATCTATCTATCTATCATCTATCTATCATCTATCATCTATCTATCTATCTATCTATCTATCTATCTATCTATCTATCTATCTATCTATCTATCTATCTATCTATCTATCTATCTATCTATCTATCTGAAATGTAAATGTGGTTTCTCTGTGTAGCCCTGGCTGTTCTAGAACTTTTCTATAGATCAGGCTGGCCTCAAACTCAGAGATCCATCTACTTCTGCCTTCCAAGTGTTGGGATAAAAAGTATGTATCACTACCACCCAGTTCAGTTAGCTTTTTCAATCCTCTCAACTTCCTAGAATTCTGGATATCTTTCTCTGTGAATGTATTGAATATTTTAGTTTAGGATGAATTAGGATTTTTATGGTATTGATTTTTTTTTTTTTTTGGTTTTTCGAGATAGGGTTTCCCTGTAGTTTCTAGAGCCTGTCCTGGAACTAGCTCTTGTAGACCAGGCTGACCTCGAACTCAGAGATCCGCCTGCCTCTGCCCCCCGAGTGCTGGGATTAAAGGCGTGCGCCACCACCTCCCGGCTAGGATTTTATTTTTAATTGTGTGTGTGTGTGTGTGTGTGTGTGTGTCCATATGAGTGCAGTGCCCATGGAGGCCAGAGAGGGAAGTCAGATCCCCTGATGCTGGAGTTATAGTCAGTGATGAGCCATCCAGTATGGATACTGGAAACCAAACTTAAGTCGTCTGTAAGAACAGTATATGCTCTCAATCATCGAATCATTTCTTCATATGTCTTATAAAATTCATATCTTGAATTTTTTTCATTTAGATGCTATTACGGATAGACCGTCCAGTTAATTTCCAATCATACACGACCCGCACAGGAGGAGTTTTTCAATTTTCATCTTATCACATTCTTTCATTTATTAAACTTTGGTTAATTTTTGAGAATTTTAGACTATATCACATGCAAACAATGCACTAGGCTTTATTTTTGCCATGCAGCATTTATTCCAGTCATACTAGATTGACATGGATTTTATGGGTAGAAGAGACAAAAGTGCTCCACTCTTATCAAATGTGTTCAGACGGGTTTTGGGACACTTTCACTCCAATTTTCTTATAGTGTTGTTGTGGGTGACAACTTTTCACACAAAACCTTGCTAGGTAGCCCAAGCTGGCCTTGAATCCTTGCATCTCTGCATAGGGCTTGGTCATGCTCGGCTAGCACGATGGGTTTATTAGATAAGAAATGAAATCTTATTTCAAGAAAGGCACTAGCCATTACGGGGGTCTAGTCCTAATAATCGAAGTCATGAAGAGAGCCAACGTTTGTCACTCTATTTATATTTGCTGCTCTGATATGCATATCACAGGTTGCTTCATTTAGTACTCATTTCAATCTGGAATTACTGTTACGTGCCTCTCACTTTACCGATAAGGAAACTGTGCTTTATGTAAGTCGGGCAACATGCTTGAGGGACCCAGGTAGCAGATGCCGCAGACAGGCTTCTCATCCAGAGTCTGACTGCATTTCCACACCAACTGCTTCCAAGTGCCACTCCTCCCCCCGTGTGCCATGGCCGCCCCCTAAGCTGTTGTCCTTACCTCTTGTTTGAATGGCAGCATTATCTGACTCTCCGTGGACCAACACATCTGGATCCTGCAAGGGCAGATGCTTCGAGCTCCAAGAGGTAGGACCTCCTGACTGTCGCTGTGACAACCTATGTAAGAGCTACAGCAGCTGCTGCCATGACTTTGATGAGCTCTGCTTGAAAACAGGTATGTGACATCTGGAGGCCTCTCACCCCCAGCAGAAGGCTTATTGACTCCCAGCTGTTGGTGCACCGCTGCTTCAGCCTATTCGAGCAGTGGGCTTCAGTTTGTTTCTTGAAGGCCTGATGGTTGTATGGAGGATGTACTTTGTATGAACAACTTGACTCAGCCGAAGACGGCACTTTCCAACTGCAGGCACTGAGGACAGTTTTTCAAAGCATTTGAGGCCAGGTCTTTGTCCATCTTCCTCAATCCCGTCTCTTTCTTGCCACCTCATGCTCACTGCTAGGGTATGTAGGCTCCGGTTGTGCCCGTTTTAAAGTACTAGGTTTAAAGTTTTTATCTGTGCACATAGAAAACATTTATGGAATCAATGTGGGGTCTTGTGCTCTGGGCAGTTCTGAAATCCTGTAGCAGAGTGGTCATTGGAACATATGAGCTATTGGATGAATGCACACCAGTCAAGGGAAACGTATCCTTGGAGACTTCTGTCATCATGCTTACTCTGTTTTCAAAGCCAAATGTTTTTAGATAAGACTTTTGGGGTACTTTGCATGCTCACCACCATGCCACTGCCCCTGGGCAAAACCTCATTCGATCTACCTAAGAAAAATGGCAAGGACCCCGCTTTGAACACTGGAGACTGATTTCTCAATTCCCCTGACAAATTATGACTTTCATGCATGGGCGGTATTTTGGAGGGCCCAACTTACCACTGCTATTTGTCTGATCTTTTTAATAATATTATTGGCAATGATGCATTATTGCGTTTACTTAAGCCTTAGTTCTGGATTTATTTGAAAATCGACATAAATTTCCTTACTAATTAGAACTTATTTCCTTCATACCCTGAAAACTATAAGGGCTTTATTAGGTTTTTTTTTTGTAATATGTTTTTGAAGTGTTCAGAGACATTTTTCTTGTGCCTTTCCTGTGGAACTCTACCAGGTCTTTCAGCTGTGGCACCAGAAGCTTAAGAACTGAGGCTCTTGTAAATTGAGTGCACGGGCGGAAGAGGCGTCCCACGGAGCTCTCGGGCTCTAGGACATAACTGCAAACCAGCAGTCTGTCCGCTTAGCGCCAAGGAATCTAGAACATTTACATTTCAGCCATGCTCTGACAATCTTGTCACCGATAAGTTCTGTCGGCCTTCCACCATGCTCTTCAGACTCCTTGCAAAGTTTGCACCCTCGACTCTAGCTTCGTTCTCTTTGAATGTAGCTCAGGCCTTTCTTCCTAGTTTAATAAGACGATAGCATCATTTTATGAAGCACTTTACTCTCCCGTGCCTAACGTCAACATGTATTGAATGCTGAAGAATCCAAAGTCAAATAGCAATGGAAAGTCGAGAGGAGGAAAGCTTTAGAGGTTCTGCTCTGCCATCCAGGAAACAAGCCTAGGATTTCAGTATAAACTCTCTCTGGCTCTCTCTCTCCCTGTTTAGTGCATCTGGATAGTATATGTATAATTATGTTTGTATTTATATATACAATCACGCGCGCGGGAGGCAGTGTCTGTATCTATAATGCTTTTAAAGCACCACCCTTTCAAATGGCAGCAAACGCTCCGTCAAACAGTTGGAACATAATTCACTGACTGTTCCACCTCTGTCTGCTCAATTACCTACCAAGGGCTCCTCTTGGAGGAGCGCTTCAGGAAGATGGAGCTCTTGTCTTTTGTTTTGTTTTGTTTTGTTTTGTTTTTCAAGACAGGGTTTCTCTGTTGCTTTGGAGCCTGTCTTGGAACTAGCCCTATGCAGACCAGGCTGGCCTCAAACTCACCCAGATCCACCTGCCTCTGCCTCCCAAGTGCTGGGATTGATTAAAGGTGTGCACCACCACCGCCCAGTGGAGCTCTAGTCTTTTGCTCTTCTCTAAGCCCTCAGCACCCAGAGCATGGAAAATGAGACAGACAGATTATGGGAAAAACTATTTCTGTGAATAAGCCGTGGAAGCTCTTTATGTTACTACAGCCCTCGAGTTCAAGAACCATAGTTCATTTTCAACGCCATTCTAAGGATGTTTAATAAGTGTTCACTGAAGAGCTAGAATGTGCCAGTTAATCTCCTAGTCTTATATCTGAGATGAAATAGAAACGTTTCTTTTTAAAGTTTCCATAAGACTTGTGGTTTATTGGCTAGAAAAAAAGATCAATTAAAAAATATGACAGTAGGCTGGGTGGCGGTGGCCACCATCTTTAATCACAACACATGGGAGGCAGAGGTGAGCAGGATCTCTATGAGTTTGAGGCCAGCCTGGTCTACAGAGAGAGAGTTCCAGGACAGCTAGGACTGTTACACAGAGAAACCCTGTCTCGAAAAACAAACAAACAAACAAACAAAAAAACAGAAACAAAAACCAAAAAAATCCCACACCCCCTCAAATGTCATTTAATTAAAATGAAAAGGTGACTTTTTTTGAATGTTTCCTCGGAGAATTGAATCCTGAGTTACGGCTCAGGCAGGACTGTAGCCCATTTGCAGTAGTCCTACGGAAGGAGCTGCCTTCCGTAGCCTGCCACATCTTGGTCAGTTAGGATTTTGAGGGCATTAACGCTTCTTTGTACTCTTTCTCTTTTTGTGGTACTTAGGGCAGTTCTGGAGGGGCGGGGATTCTTTGACTTTCTGGGTTTTTCTTTTTCCATGAGAGCTCAGTGGCGTTGTGACTTTGCCCTCTGCTTTGAAAAATTAGAAATTCATCCTATCTGTATGTTCTCCAAATGTCTTCTTGGCCTCTGGCTGACTCAAGTTTCGCAAACAGATTAAATGATGTGGGCTTCTGGCTCTTTTTGTTGGAACCCTCTGTAAGCAACTGTGGCCTCTTTCATTTGGTCTGCGTGCAGCAGTGAGAGTGTTTCCCTCTGATGATTTCAGCTCGTGGCTGGGAGTGTACCAAAGACAGATGTGGGGAAGTACGAAACGAGGAGAATGCCTGTCACTGCTCAGAAGACTGCCTGTCCCGGGGAGACTGCTGTACCAATTACCAAGTGGTCTGCAAAGGTACATGCCTTTAGACTACCTCGAGAGAAGAAACACAGGGCATGCCCCAAGATACCTCGAATTGTCTGGATAGAACATCTTACATGCAGGGCTTGGAGATGGAAAAGAATTGCATTTTTGATTTAGTTGTTTTATGTGAATGAGTGGTTTGCTTGCATGAGCATAGATGCAGGCACCATGTGTGTGCAGTGTCTGTGGATGTCGGAAGAGGTTGTCAGATTGTCTGGAGTTGGAATTACAAATGGTTATAAAGCCACCATGTAGGTGTTGGGAACTAAACTTGATTCCTCTAAAAGAGCAACGAGTGTCCTTAACCACCAAGCCTTCTCTTCAGCCTCAGGATTATCATTTTATGTATGTGAGTGTTTCGCCAGCATGCATGTCTGTGAGCCACATGCATGCCTGGAGGTCAGCAGAAGGTGTCAGGTCCCTTGGGACTGGAGTTATAGATGGTTGTAAGTTATCATGTAGATGCTAGAAACTAAGCCCCAGTCCTCTGCAGAAATAGTATGCTCTCTTAACCACCGAGAAGTCTCTCCAGTCCCCAAGACATATATGCTTAAAATAAATTGTATAGAATTCATTCTTCGATAATTTTCATGCATTGTATCTAGAACTTTCTGTTTACTGTAGTCCTCCAACCATTTTCACCTTCCTTCCACTCCTCTTCTCCCCCTCTCCATAAGTCCACTTCCCACATTTATGTCATTTTGTTTTGGTTTGAATTCCACAGAGCTGAACCATGTCCAACTATGAGAACTGAGGTTTAACTGCCCCTTCCCCTAGAACTCAGCAATCCGTGGGTCACTGTGGTTCCCTCTTAGACTGATGCATAGCTACTGGCAGCCTTCTTGTGCAGACCTGTTACGGGCGGGTCCATTCCCTAGGCAGGGGCTCCTGGACTGTATACCATGGCCTGAGCACTATCTTACAGTCTTTGCTCTGGGCTTTCTAATGATGTGCAAGGTGAGACAGGCTGCTTCAGATCCCTTCTGCCTTACGTCTCCCTTCCATGGTGCTCCGTCGCTTGATGCCGGGCTGATATAAACCATTTCTCTTTGGAGTTATTATTTTCAGAGTATTTTATCATAGCAACAGAAAAAGAGACTCTGTAGCAAAGAGTAAATCACAGAGTTGCTTGGAGCATTGGAACATGACCTCTGTTCCCGGCGGATGTAAGACATTTGCCAAGGCCCTAGCAACAGCTTAGGGCTGGGGGTGCTTGCTGGTGAAGTCAGTAAAACATCAACAGGAGCTGGTTACACACAAAGCCTTATTCGTATAATATGTATGTGCATGGTAGAATATGTTACTATTATGATCTTAATGGTCAGTAACCCACAGAAAACATAAAAGATACAGCTCCGGATAGTAAAACATTTTAGTGACCACGCAGTCACATAGAGATTTTAAGCAAAACGAAAAAAAAAAAAAAACCCATGAATTTTTTTTTCTCTATAGCTTCCATCACCTCTTATTTCCTAATTTAAGTCCTTTTCCTATGTCTGGTACAAAATATTTATGAAACATCTCTGCTAAATGACTTCAGGGAAGGGCTAACTAGGGATATAGCATGTGCAAGGCCCTGGAATAAATTCCTGCTTAAGAAAGAAAAAAGAAGATTTTAGGAAAAAAAAAAGGAAGTTGTTCCTGTGAGGTGTAAGTGGATCCCGAACCCTCCCTCAACTGCTGTTGCGTTGTGCGGTTTCCTCGACTCTAGCAGCTGGGCTTTTATTTTGAAATATAGCATCCATCAAGAATTTATTCCCTTTGAATCTTCATGTAGTAAATATAACAAGCAGACACAGGGCTATTAAGAGAAGGGAAAATAACAAGGAGGAAGGTCTTGGATACCGTTAGTCACTGAATCATGACAGGTGAAGGCCATTTTTGGCGGTTTGAATTCTGATTTCATTACTCTAGTGAGTCTCACGTGTCTGCCTTGAGTTACTCGAGCTTGGGAAAGATAATTCAGTTTACTTACTAGCCTACCTGGTCAGCCAATAGCCAAATGGTTCTAGGACGTGGGAGACTTCCAAGTGCTCTCTATATGCCAAAAGTTTCTGTAAGATACTGGGCAGAAGATTTATGTCATTTCAAGGTAAGTAATATTTTGCCTGTCTTAGAGAGCATAAGGTAAATTCTTAATGATATTTTCTTCTTCCCCAAGAATGCTGTCTTCATATCTCTTGTGTTGCTAGGCCTTTTTATGAATGAGATAGCTCACAGTTTAGAAGCTGAAAGTCCCCTGTTCTAAAGTCTCATCTGTTTGACCTTGATGATGATTGTTGTGGGAACTAATGAAGTCCTAAGAGACATGCAGGTGTTAATCTCTTGTGAGCATGGTCCTCCCACAACCTAGTTTCTTTCCATAGGTGTCACCTCTTAAATACTCCACATCAGCATTGCCACAATGGAGATGGAATCTGTAGTGTATAACCTCTTGGGAATGTCAGAAGGCAAGGCTAGGCAAAGAGGTAGATGCAGACAGCAAGATTCTGGGGGCTCATTGGTTGGCAAACCTAGCCAATCCATGACCTTCAGGTTCATTGAGAAATCTTGTCTCAGAAACTCAGACGGATAGTGACAGAAAGAAAGACCTGACAGAGACCCGTGTCCTCCACACACACGAGACTTAGGTTCTCAGATCTTGAAGCAAGGGAAGAGTGAGAGGCAGCTTGGGTTTTCATTTATTCAGTGTGATTATCCATATGCCCATCAGGAAAAGCTCTCGCAATTGTCCACGTTATCCTTGTATATGATTAGAAACATAAACTTTTTCTCTACGTGAAGGGAAGTTGTGTCTTACTTTCTATGGCTTTGAGATCTAGAGTGGCCGAGGAGGGAGAGAATGTTCCATCTAATGACCAAACAGTTTATTTTTGGAGGGAAACAAACATGAAATCTTGTCCACTGACGCCACTTTTTTTTTTTTTAAATCTACAAACCATTTAGGCTCTGAAAGCTGAAATAAACACCATTTGAGGTTGTTAAATCTTAGCTTTCCCACCATGTATGGGTGTACTTTAAAAGCCAGAGCAGACGCTAGACTTTATTTCAGAACTTCTTTTTAGATGGTGTCCCAGTAACAACTACCAAACAGGACACACAGATTCTGGCATTGTGTTTCTAGGCTCTGGATGGCGTCTATAAATAGACTTCGCAATACATGTCCCCATTTTTCCCTGTAGGAGAATCACACTGGGTGGATGAAGACTGTGAAGAAATAAAAGTCCCAGAATGCCCTGCAGGGTGAGTGTATTTTGTCTTATAGATATTATGAGTTCTTCTACATTCCTTGATGAACCCTAATGAAGGCTAGATGGGTAAACAGCTACAAACATTTTAAGACAGATATCCATGTCTACACATAAACTTGTATGAGTTCTTATAAATACGTTGCCAGGAGAAACCCTGTCTCGAAAAAAAAAAAAAAAAAAAACCCAAAAAAAAGTTGCCAGTTATCTTGATGCTTAAAAAAAATAAAACAAAACACTCTTATGTATTTTGTGTGTGTGTGTGTGTGTGTGTGTGTGTGTGTGTGCGCATATGCACATGTGTATGTATATGCAGGATGTGTATGTAAGCATTTGTGCCCAAGTGCTTGGAGGTCAGAGAACCACTTTGTGGAGCTGGTTCTCTCTTTCTGCCTTTGCATGTCTTCTGGGGATCAAGTCAGATCAGCAGGCAGTCATGGAGCCTGTAACCAGCCCTGTGCTGAAGCTTTGATGTTCTTTTTTCCCTTCAATTTTCTCCTATCACTGCTGTGCATTCTGGAGTCTCGGGGTCTGCTGTGGTCCACCAAAATGCATCTGCTGGTCCCTAAAGGATGCACTTCCTGCAGCGATTCCCCGCCCTCCTATCGTGCTTCCCCCCACAGTAGCTTTCCTTGAGTTCTGTTTTTGCCTTTGTTAGTGTGTGAGGGAGGGGAAAGGAAGACAGAGAGTCTAGAACTTCTAAAAGTTGTCCTGCAAGAAAGTAACTCCAACCAGATTTGGCAGAAACTCTCTTCTCTGCTGACAGACGGTCAAACTGAGTGATACCTTTCAGCTCAAGGGTGATCGAAACTGGGCACTTTAGTCTTTTAGGAAACTATGTAGACTTCATGGGCCTTACAATGTTTGGCAAACAATACATTTTCAACAATTGTGATTTCATAATTTAGTCTTTAAATATCTGTATGCATGTGTGTATGTATGTATGTATGTATGTATGTATGTATGTATGTATGTATTATAGCCTGGGATGCAGATTTTAAGTGTTTAGATATTTTTATTTTTTCTTCCTTAAAAAAACTTAATTAGTAATAAAAGGAACAAAAAATAAAGACATCTAAACACTTTGGATGTGTGGAATGGGATGAAACAGTTATGACTGTTTTCTACCTGGCCGCCTTAAAAAGTCTTATTTCTCACATGACTTCTAATAGTCTCAAGTTAAGAGTTGCTTATCAGATTCAAGTTCTTAGAAAAAAATCCTTCACATAGTTCAGTCTTTTATGACTGACCAACTACACCCTTAGAATAATTCAGTACCATTTCATCTGTTCTGGGCTTGGGTCAGCGAGTCCTTTGCTAATAGGCATTTTAACTTCTCTGCAATTTAAATCACCTTGGAAACAATTTTCTAATAAACTTGAAGGGCTGTTTCTGTGATGCTGAGGTCCAGTGGAAAGGGTGTCACTGTGGTGAATTTTACCTCACTCATGGAGTCTGATTGTATTTATATAAGTCTGATAAGTATTTATTGGAGTCAGACATGGCAACACATGCCTGTGAGCCACTGAAGCTAACACAGGAGGTTGTGAACTTAAAGCTGGCCTAGTCAACATAGCAAGTTCTAGGCCAGCGTGGCTAGAGGGGTAGCCTTTTAACAGATGACGACAGTAAGATATAGAACAATGTATATGTTAGGGCAAAGGAGGTATGTCTTAACATCATGAAGAAATTTGGAAGCATGGGCAGCTAAAATCATAAAAGAGGAAATTTTGGGCTGGGTTTTAGAGAATGGGTAGGAACTTTCCAGGTTATAAATGGGAGAAAATACATAATACATATGCACACACATACATACATACATGCATAATATATCCATATATTTAACTATTGTATAAGGTTCTTGTTTGTAAGGTAGGAAACAACAGTAGCATCAACTACTTTCTCTTGGCCATGGTGATTTTGCCAATTTCACCCTGAATTCAGTTGCCTCAAATATTATATGGTTGGGAGCTCAGGCTTTCCATATTCCTTCCTTCTTGGGTTTTCCTGGCATTGATTGGTACCACCATGGAGTGTGTGTGGCAGTGGTCTCCCTATGATTTATTGTGTTACTGTTTAAGGTTTGTCCGCCCTCCATTGATCATCTTCTCTGTGGACGGGTTCCGTGCATCGTACATGAAGAAAGGAAGCAAGGTCATGCCCAACATTGAGAAGCTGCGTAAGTCATTCTCCACTCCATGTTCTTGTCTGTTCTCCAGGGCAGCCATTGCTCTGTTGTAGGCATCTAGAGCCATAGGACCCACTGTCGGTCTGTCCTTCTTTCCTTCCTTCCTTCCTTCCTTCCTTCCTTCCTTCCTTCCTTCCTTCCTTCCTTCTTTCCTTCCTTCCTTCTTTCCTTCCTTCCTTCTTTCTCCCTTTGTTTCTTTTTCTTTTTAAAAAAATAAATTTAATTATTGGAAATACAACAGAAAAAGGCATGTGTTTTTCATGGTTGAGAAAATGAATTTTATACTTGAAGTGGTTCTGGATGGTTTTCTTGTCCTGATTAGTTATTTTCTACTTCCAGGGTCCTGTGGCACACATGCTCCCTACATGAGGCCTGTGTACCCCACAAAAACCTTCCCTAACCTATATACTTTGGCCACTGTAAGTATTTGTTTTCAAGAACTGTATATTCAAAGGTCTCATTTAACAGTGGAATGACTTGAAGGGGAATTTATTCTTTTAAAATATAGAGCATATTTTAATTTTAAAAAAGATTTTTTTAAAAAATATATTACTTGAGAATTTCACACAGCATATTTTTATTGTATTCTTTCTTATCTCCTGACTCTTCCTCTCTTTCTAGACTATCCCCCCTTCCCTACTTACCCAACTTCATGTTCTCTCTCTCTCTCTCTCTCTCTCTTTTGGTTTTTCGAGACAGGGTTTCTCTGTTTAACAGTCCTGGCTGTCCTGGAACTTGCTTTGAAGACCAGGCTGGCCTCAAACTCACTAAGATCTGTCTGCCTCTGCCTCCCGAGTGCTGGGATTAAAGGTGTGTGCTACCTCTGCCTGGACGCTTTCTCTTAATGAAAACAAACATAGAAACAGAAACAAAGAAAAAGTCACTTAAAAACATAAAGTCTTACTTATATTGGCGAAATCTATTTATTTGGTGTGTATGTAAGTGTGTGTGCTCATGAGTGCATGCATGCGTGTGTGTGTATGTGCGTGTGTGTGTGTGTGTGTGTGTGTGTGTATGAGTGTGGATGCGTATGTGTAAGTCAGGGAACAACTTTAGAGAGTCAGTTTTATCCTTGCATCTCTGAGTTTAAGGTCAGCCTAGTCTGCAGAGTGAGTTCCAGGACAGCCAGGGTTACATAGAGAAACCCTGTCTCAAAGAACCAAATAAATGAAAAGAAAACCAAAAAGATGAAAAACTGTTGGGTATGGTGTTGCATGCCTTTAATCGAAGTTAGAGGCAGATGGATCTCTGAGTTTGAGGCCAACCTGGTCTACAAAGTGAGTTCCAGGACAGCCAGAGATACACAAAAAAATTCTATCTTGAAGAACAAAAACCAAAAAAAGTAAAAATAAAAAGCAAAACAAAAACTGACCAACCAACCAACCAACTAACCACCATCACCACCACCAACAACAAAAATCTCTAAACCATATTCTTCAGTATTCAAAGAAAATCTTATCCTTCTATTTGCCTCCATTGCTTACTGTGACTCTCACAGCTTTGTGGGTGACTAAATTGCTTTTCAAAATTAAAACTGCAGCCTTTTCAAGTTCTCTTCTTGCTGAACTTTCCGTTAAACTTTCAACTTCAGAGATGTCTATCATTTATTCTGAATTTTCAAATAAGAATGTTGATTTCAGGGCTTATTTGTTTGAATCTTCGAACATTCCAATGCTACCCTCTTTTCTTCTTTCAAACACAATGTTCTATTAATCATTATTGTTTTATAGGTTAATTATTTGAAGAACAAATAGAATCATACGTACCCATTTCAAATAAAATAGTAAAAATGTCTATTTTATGAAGTCTCAGCAGTCAAAAAAACCAAATATTATATTTCTCACCATCATTTGCATTTCTAAAATGACTTAAAATTAGCTATGACTCGTTTGTGCAAAAACAGACTCAAAGTAAAGGTTATATGTATCTATTTGATTTGGGTAATTCAATATTATTATAAAACGATCTATGATAAGAAAATTGATAATAGAACTAACATATGTAGATTATTACATTGCTATTTTAACAATGAAACCAAAGTAAAGGCTATATGTATCCTACTTGAGTTGGGTAATTCAATATTATTATAAAATCTTCTATGATAAGAAAACTGATAATAGAACTAATTTATGTAGGTTATTACATTTCTGTTTTAACAATAAAATCAAAATAAAGGCTATGTATCTCCTACTTGAGTTGCGTAATTCAATATTATTATAAAAACTTGCTATAGTAAGAAAATTGATAATGGAACTAACATGTATAGATTGTGACACTGTTATTTTAACAATATAATCGCTCTTATGCAAAGGGTTTATATCCAGAATCCCATGGAATTGTTGGCAATTCAATGTATGATCCTGTATTCGATGCTACTTTCCATCTTCGAGGGCGAGAGAAGTTTAACCATCGATGGTGGGGAGGTCAACCTGTAAGTCTTGAATTCTACGTGTCTGTTTTCATTGAAATATTTTTCCAAAATAGGGTGTTTTCACCTTTTGATATTGCATGTGTGTGTTTGCATATGTGTACATTTTATATATGTATATGTGAATCTACATAGTATATTTGTATGGGATGTATATACTTACATGCATGTAGGTATATAATATGCACATATATACACACGCATGCATCTATGAATGTACACGTACCAACATAAGTTAGGATGACCAAAATGTGAGATGATAAGTTTCTTCCTGGGATGATAGTGGTGGAATTATACTGTGGATTGAATGTCAGAGTGTCTAGATGAAGGAATAATCAAATGTTACCTATTTATCAAATTTGGAGCGACAATGTAAAAGAAAAAGCACTATGAGTTTTCAAATATTTCGACCCAAATGACATCATAAGCAGAAACAAGAGCAGTTGATGGAGAAAAGGAGTGGGTTAAAATTCACAGGAAATTTATAGGTTATTTTATTTAATCCTCCTGATCATAGAAGGTAGATGGAAGAAGTGGAGTCCTACCTTGGTGCTGAGGCAGAGATGAACACTTGGAAGGAGATCCTTCCCCGGGAGCTCAGACACTCGGGCAGAAAATCAAAAGGCTTCAGGCGGCTTCCCTGGGTGTTTTTCCTGTGACTGTGCATGGTTAGGTAACCTGCTTTGGTCAGACGTGAGAAAAGCAGTGACATAAAGCCATGGTTGTTTCTGTGTAGAACTGGGCTGTTGAGTACACGCTCTGGGCCAAGAGGCTCAGAATCATCACAGGAACACAAACCAGAGCATAGTCAGTCAGAGATACGCAGAGAGAATGGAAAACGGGCCCATGTGGGGATGCCTGGGGCACTGGTGAGGGAGGAGGCTTGTCAGACCTCTGTGCAGTCTGCCTAGGAGTGGGAGGAAGGCACTGTCCTTATTCCGTACAACCACCATGCGGAGGCAGCCTTGACTCTGAGCATTCACTGCTGCAGACAGGCAGAATAAAGAGTATAGGCAAGAGATGTTTTCATAAGGTATCTTTTTCTGAGAGAAGGTCTTCTGTGATTAAAATATTCATCTTGCTTAATAGGTAAATCACTTTGCAAGAATAAACGTGGGTTTCTTATTTCTTTTTTTAAAAAAATAAACACTGACAGACTTCCTGTGTGCCCGAAGAAAAGGCTCTTTTTTTTTTTTTTTTTTTTTTTTTTTTTTTTCTTTTTTATTTATTTATTTTTTTTTCTCATGGTTTATTTTTTTTTATATTTAAAAATTTCCATCTCCTTCCCTCCTCCTCCCCCCTCCCTCACCTCCTTCTCCCCTTTCTCTCCCCTCCTTCTCCCCTTTCCCTCCCCTCCCCTCCACCCATACCTCCCCTCCCTCCCTCTCAAGGCCAAGGAGCCATCAGGGTTCCCCACTCTATGCTAAGACCAAGGTCCTCCCAACTCCCCCCAGGTCCAGGAAGGTGATCGACCAAGCTGAGAAGGCTCCCACAGAGCCCGTCCATGAAGAACAATCAGAGCCCAGAGCCATTGTCCTTTGCTTCTCAGTCAGCCCCCGCTGTTGGCCACACTCAGAGAGACGGGTTTGGTCGCATGATCCATCAGTCCCATTCCAACTGGAGTTGGTGATCTCCCATTAGTTCTGTCCCACCGTCTCCATGAGTGAACGCACCCCTCTCGTTCCTGACTTTCTCCCTCATGTTCTCGCTCCTTCTGCTCCTCATCGGGACCTTGGGAGCTCAGTCCAGTGCTCCAATGTGGGGCTCAGTCACCTTCCCCATGACAGAGCCCCACCTTGGAGCACCGGACTGAGCTCCCAAGGTCCTGATGAGGAGCAGAAGGAGAGAGAACATGAGAAAGAAAGTCAGGACCGTGAGGGAACCTCCAGCTGGCGACAGAAAAGGCTCTTTATAATAGACATTCTGATTTTACTGCTCTCATTCAGGCTGAATTCCCAGAGTCTATGATGACTTAGTTTGTGATCCCAGTGAAATTTGTTGGCAGGATGGATCTCACAAGTTTATGACAGAGGAATATTTTATGAGTAAATAAAGTGATGGCAATGCCAGCTCTATCAACCTATTGCTGGTTGTTCTTCCGTATTAATTTGATTATGGGGAACCGCATAACTTGCCTGGGGAACCGCAAGGGATCTATGGAGACAAATGGTAATCTGACCTAATTGGATCACTTTACACTTGGTGTTGACATTAAGTTTCCTCTGGGCTAGCGTGACTCAGCAGCAGAAAAGCCCACAAATTTACAACCTTCTGCAGACACCGAGTAGAGAATCTGTTGACCTGCCCCAGGAAGTAAGTTCTCTGTTCCGCTTTGTTGGCCTGTTTCTTCACTAGCTCTTAGAGTTGACACATTTGACGGAGTCTCCTAATGCTCCCCAAGATTTGTGGTGACACTGGCTTGTGTTTCTGTCTATCATTTTGATCAAGACAGACACCATAAGAATGCTAAGGATCATTACAGCTATATTCTAAAAGCTCATTGTATTGAAATCTGACCTAGCTAAAGAGCATACATATAAAAAACTATAACTATAGGTGAAGTATACCATCATTCAGTGCAGTAAGCACTATAAGAAATGAATTCTATATATTTCTAAAGCATGTATATAAACCTCTTAGAGACTTGTAGATTTTATGAGGTCCCCAGTGAAAAAAATAATTTGAGTAGAAAAATTCTTTATAAAAAAAAATTTTAGGCTGGTAATTTGATTTAGTTCCATTCATATTTTCCTGAACGATGAAACTATGTAGGACATTTGGCTAAATAGCCCAGGGACCAGATGAAACACAACAGTGTTCTAATGAATTTCTAGGCCAGAGGGATGGGCCAGATGGGAAGTCCAAGTCATTGTCTGCTTTTCTTACGTCCTTTCCTCTGCCTCCTTCCCATACACTCTTACATAACCTACAGGATCCCCTGCCCTCCAATTGTGTTCATTTTGGTTCTTGCTGCTGAGTATTGAACCAAGGGCCTGGCGCATGATCTCCTGCTGAGCACACCCCTAGCTACTCTCTGTCCGAGCTGCTATGGCAGAGTTTCTCAGCCTGTGGGCTGCAATCTCTTTGTGGGAATCGCAGATCAGATATCCTGCATATCAGATATTTACACTACAATTCATAACAGCAGCAAAATTTACAGTTATAAAGTAGTAATGAAATAATTTTATGGTGGGGGTGGGTCACCTCAACATGAGGAACTGTATTAAAGAATTGCAGAGTAGGAAGGTTGAGAACCATTGTCTTGAGGTACTTAGGATGAGCTCTGCTCCCTTGCTCACCTTGAGGGACTCAGCCAGGGAGTGTTCCTTTGCCAACCATGCACTGGCCTCTTAATTCAGTCCAAATTTTAGTTGAGCTATCCATCTTAGGGTTTCTCTTGCTAGGATGAAACACCA